>NC_051223.1:36262615-36400115 GCF_015220715.1 Pygocentrus nattereri
AAACAGGGTCAAATGATATTAACACATCCCCTACAGAGAACACACTTCTGCACGTTACACTGCACAATTACTGTTTATTTATTGAATTTAACATATTTTATGTTTTTTTATGTATTTTATGTTTTTCCAATATGTTAAAGGCAGCAAATCAATAAAAGGTGTGCACAAAATAGCTGAATATGTCCTATTTAAGTGTAGATGTGTAAACTTGTTTTCCCTTAGAAAAAAAAAATGCGACTGTATGTTTTTCGGTACAATAAATTGGAAAATATTCCAAATATTCATAATTAAGATGGATCCATGGCACAGGCCTCATATATCTCGTTGATGATGGCGGGCTCTAGTTACATTTACGCTGCTCTATGTGCTTCAGGACAAAACAAATAGATGGACAGGTCATTTAAAAATCATAATCAAAAAAGAAAGCACAACAGTTGCTTGCTGTCAGACAGGTTTATTGGATTACTCATGAACTGATACACACAGTGGCAACGGTGAGAGTGTCCGCGGGGATGTCAAGCATGTTTTGATATGGAATAAACCGATGAGGCATAACATTATGACCTTATTTCTACACTCATTGTCCATACAGTTACAGACTGTAGTCCATCTGTTTCTCTGATACTTTGTTACCCACTTTTACCCTGTTCTTCACTGCTCAGGACCCCCATGGACCCTCACAGAGCAGGTACTATTTGGGTGGTGGGTCATTCTCAGCACTGCAGTAACACTGATATGGTGGTGGTGTGTTAGTGCGTGTTGTGCTGGTGTGAGTGGATCAGACACAGCAGTGCTGCTGGACTTTTTAAACACTGTGTCCACTCACTGTCCACTCTTTTAGACACTCCTAACTTGTCAGTCCACCTTGTAGATGTAGAGTCAGAGACGACAGCTCATCTGCTGCTGCACAGTTTGTGTTGGTCATCCTCTAGTCCTTCATCAGTGGTCACAGGACGGTGCCCACAGGACACTCCTGGCTGGATATTTTTGGTTGGTGGACTGTTCTCAGTCCAGCAGCGACACTGAGGTGTTTAAAAACTCCAGCAGCACTGCTGTGTCTGATCCACTCAGACCAGCACAACACACACTAACACACCACCACCACCACATGAGTGTTACTGCAGTGCTGAGAATGATCCACCACCCAAACAGTACCTGCTCTGTGAGGGTCCATGGGGGTCCTGACCACTGAAGAACAGGGTAACAGAGTATCAGAGAAACAGATGGACTACAGTCTGTAACTGTAGAACTACAGAGTGCAGCTATACAGTAAGTGGAGCTGATAAAATGGACCATGAGCACAGAAATAAGGAGGTAGTCATCATGTTGTGCCTGATCGGTGTATATATCAAGTATCAGGTGTTCTTAGGACGTCATTGACATTGTCTCGATGATTTAAACCTGTTTGAAAAATACTACCCAGAAATAAAAGCTCTACTTTAGCCTCGTATTGATTGTTCTGATCTGAAATGCAGCAATTGTAACTAATTTTTCTCCACTGACCCAACTGTCAGGTTCGAGTTGTCAAATACTAGATGTCAGCAGCATTTCATTAAGACCAGACCTGGCACTGGAGCGTGTTGTTCGGGTGAGCAGTTAGATATCTTCATTTTTATTAATCATTCTTGTAGGCATTTTATTATTCAGCAAATAAAAACATCTTTTCCAGGGTGTAGCTCTGCTGTGTGCCTTTAGAGGTCGCTCTCTCCATACAGTGCACTGGAGAAGGCAGAGTAGTCCAGAGCTCCTGGAACCCCATCAGGCCCCGGGTACAGAGGCATCCTGGAGATGCAGTACTCCGCCTGCTCGGGGGGCAGCTCACGCCTCAGCTCCTCAATCAGAATATACGGCTGTGGAAAGAAACAGCGAACACTTACAGGTGAAAACACTCACTAAAGTTACTCTGATGCACTAATTATGCGGTTCTGTCTGAGTTCTGAGCAGTTTTGAGATACTGAGCTTTAAAGATTTTGCATTCCGAACAGCAAGACTGATATGTTGAGTCTCTTTTATATATGAAAATGACAGACACCCTAAATTCAGTCTACATGTACATCATCAAAATCCTATCAGATGTGTAAAAGAGTAAAATGCAGAGAGAACCTTCTAATCCTAAGAACTCACGTTCTGCCTGGAACTATGAGGTTCTATCTGGCAAAACATGACAAGGAGCAACGATTTTCAAGATACACAAACAGTTTATACTCATAGTCTGCTTTCCATGACATTTTTATGACATTTATTTTTGTTATTTATTTATTTTATATGACATTTATTTCTCAATTTAGGACAAATCGTCTTTTTCTTATTTAGAAAGCACTGCAGATTAAGTATATCTAAGCAATCTAAGCGTGATTGGTCACTCCGGAGAACACGTCTCCACTGCTCTAGAGTCCAGTGGCGGCGCTTTACACCACTGCATTCCACGCTTTGCATTGCGCTTGGTGATGTAAGGCTTGGATGCATCTGCTCGGCCATGGAAACCCATTCCATGAAGCTCTCTACGCTGTTCTTGAGCTGATCTGAAGGCCACATGAAGTTTGGAGGTCTGTAGTGATTGACTCTGCAGAAAGTTGGTGACCTCTGCACACTATGCCCCTCAGCATCCGCTGACCGCTCTGTCATTTTACGTGGCCGACCACTTCGTGGCTGAGTTGCTGTCGTTCCCAATCGCTTCCACTTTGTTATAATCCCACTGACAGTGGACTGTGGAATATTTAGCAGTGAGGAAATTTCACGATTGGACTTGCTGCTCAGGTGGCGTCCGATCACGGTACCACGCTGGAATTCACTGAGCTCCTGAGAGCGACCCATTCTTTCACTAATGTCTGTAGAAGCAGTCTGCAGGCCTAGGGGCTCGGCTTTATACACCTGTGGCCATGGAAGTGACGGGAACACCTGAGTTCAGTGATCTGGATGGGTGAATATAGTGTACTTACATTTACATTTACATTTACGGCATTTGGCTGACGCTCTTGTCCAGAGCGACTTACAATTGGATCATTTTACACAGGGAGGCCAAGGTGGTGTTAGGAGTCTTGCCCAAGGACTCTTATAGTGTAGGGTACTTACCCTGGTGGGGGATTGAACCCCAGTCTACAGTGTAGAAGGCAGAGGTGTTACCCACTACACTATCCCAACCACTTTAATTCACAAACAGACTTAAGTAAAATATGTACATATTATTAAATAATAGACATCAAGAATTAGAGATATATCACTTCTGTAAGAACAAAACCTTGTATCTCCAAAACGATAACTTTACAGGAGAAGGAAAAAACCTACTTTACTTTTAATGCAAGTCAGTTTTTACCAAGTCATTTCCGGGCATTTCTTTTGGTCCGTTCATCATGACATGTACACACAATGTAAAGGACAACAGACAAATTGTCAAAAACTGAAAAATGACATAAATGCAGATACAAGGTTTTGTTCAGACAGCAGCAATGTGTGTGTTATATGTATTAAATGATCTTGGTGAGATTGTTGTCATGTTTTTCTGAAATGTATGATTCTAAAATAAATATTACTTTAAAAGGCAGGTTGACAATGATGGCATACTAAAACATATGAAACAGCTACTAAGTTTGTGATCAAAAATTTGACCCAATATGTTAAAACACTGTTTCATACAATAACTGACCAAACTTAATTTTTTGTATGGGTTCTTCCTTTAGAAGCATGCACTCCAGAAAAGGTTCCCGACGTAATTAAGTAATTAATTAAATACAGAAATAATTAATAAGATAAATATAAACAAACTGTTTAAACAAAATGTTTTATGAGGTAAACTAGTGAACTGAAGTCCATGTAACTGTGTGATCCTCCACAACCGCACCTTATCACCCGCGAGGATCCTGAAGGAGGCGACGACCTGTTCCGCAGTGTCCGTCTCGGTCGTCTCACGGGTCATGAAGTCCACAAAGGACTGGAACGTCACCAGTCCTACACCGTTTGGATCCACCAATGACATGATACGTGCAAACTCTGCCTCTCCCTACATGGGCACACACACACACCCACACCCAGAGACACACACACACACCCACACCCAGAGACACATACACAGAAAGCCACACAGACACACACATAAGAAACAATATATAGAAATCACTTCATGTTCATTATTAGATATTTAATTCCACTCCATGTCATTTGTTAGACTATACTCTTAAAAAGATGGTTCTTCAAGGGTTCCTTAGCAAAGAAAATGGTTCTATATACAATAACAAACACTTACAGAGCTGTTTGCATGATGAAAGGGCTCTTTTCATCGTGACAGGGTTCTTCAGACTGATGGAGAATTAAATGTGGTATATGGTTCTATATGGCATCTTTTGAAAAGGGTTCTATATAGCACTAAAAAGGGTTCCCCTATGGTTACACTCTCCACTTTGTAACAACAGAAGGACCCTCTCTGGTGCTATATAGAACCCTTTTGAAAAATGCATATGTAATGTATATGCTTTTATATAGCACTAAAATAGGTTCTACTATGGTTACGAGGTCAAGCTTGTAACAACAGAAAAGCCCTTTTTGGTGCTATACAGAACCCTTTTCAAAAAGGGTGAATGAGTTGTATATGGTTCTATTTAACCAAGGGTTCTACGTATCTATTGTTATAAACGTGATATTGTAGAACCATTTTTGGTGCTATACAGAACCCTTTTCAAAAAGGGTGAATGAGATGTATATGGTTCTATTTAACCAAGGGTTCTACGTATCTATTGTTATAAACTTGATATTGTAGAACCATTTTTGGTGCTATATAGAACCCTTTTCAAAAAGGTGCTATATAAAACCATACACAGCACATTTAACCACGCAAAAGGTTTCTTTGAGTGTTCATGGTTCTATATAGAACCATTTTCCTCACTAAAGAACCCTTGAAGAACCATCTCTTCAAATGTGCACAGGGGAATTCTACCAATTTTTCAGAATTTCTCCCTAATTCAGTGGTCAATGGTTGGGATGGAGTCATTCAGTGGGGGTTGATGTGAAAGGGTTCATTGTAAAGAAACCCTAGATTTCTTTACAGTGATGGGAACCAGGGGTTGCCATGACTACAATTACTGTATTTACTATCCAAAAACACCATGAATGGATTGTAAAATATACTTTGTCTCAAAACTACTATAAAGCAGTGTCTCAGGCACCAGGCAGCTGTTCATAACCATTTCACTTGTGTAGTAACTTTCTGTGAAGGAGCTTTTTGAGGTAATAAACTCAGACGTTCGGTTCCCATCACCACCACTGCGAACAGTTCTGACTGTTTCTCTAGAACAAAGCATTTCACATCAGCCCACTCTGAATGAGTGTGTTATGAGAAGAGCAGTAGAAATGACCAGTAAAAACACGGTTTATGATTTCTTTACCAGGTCATAACCCATAGAGATGAGACACGCTCGGAAATCATCAGTCTCCATGCCTCCTTTCTTCTTCTGCAGGGCGGAGAGAGAAGAGAGATGGAAGAGAACAACAGATAATGAAAAGGAGGGAGAGGTGGAGGGATGAACAGATGAATATGGAGGGGGAATGCAGGGGGCACAGCGTCAAATCAGAGAGGAGTAAAGGTAAAAGGAAGGCAGCAGCTCACAGACACATCCAGCAGAGGGGAAGTGGGTGAAAGGGCAAACCAAAGAGACATGAAGGACAGAGACGGAGGACAAAATCAAGACGAGAAAGAGATTTAAATAGAATACAATCAGTGCATCACAGGGTGCGTTTACATGCACTCAATAATCATCATAATCAGATTTCTGCAGTTATCTGATTATTCAGATAGTTATGTAAACAATATAGTCTGATTTCTAAGATCAGAGTAAGGTCTGATTTAGAAATCCAGTAAAGAGGCTGGATTTGAGCTCAGTACTCAGATTTCTCAGTGCATGTAACCTCCATCCATCCATCCATTTTCTAAGCTGCTTCTCCGTCAGGGTCGCGGGGGGATGCTGGAGCCTATCCCAGCGGTCTTCGGGCGGAAGGCAAGATACACCCTGGACAGGTCGCCAGTCCATCGCAGGGCAGACAGACAGACACAGACAGTCACTCACACCCAGGGGTAATTTAGCATGTCCAATTGGCCTGACGGCATGTCTTTGGACTGTGGGAGGAAACCGAAGAACCCGGAGGAAACCCACGCAGACACGGGGAGAACATGCAAACTCCACACAGAGAGGACCCCGGTCACCCGGCCGGGGAATTGAACCCAGGCCCTCCTCGCTGTGAGGCGACAGCGCTACCCACCACGCCACCGTGCCACCCTGCCACCCTGTGCATGTAACCTCTTATTCTGATTTCTTTCAGATTCCTCAATCTGTATATGTGTAAAAACAGATAGTGGTATCAGAAATAAGTAAGCAGTGTCATCGCGATTGGCAGCTGAATTTGACTACATGCTCTATGAAATGAATGATTTAAATATTCTTCATCTTCTAGATCATGTATGTTCATATTTTCAGGTAAAGTGCCGCAAAGCTTAAAAAAAAAGCCTGGAATGAAGTTTTAGTTATATATTATGTTTATATCACGTCTTCTTCTGTGAGTTTATTGGCTGGTTGAAATCAGATTACTGTCTGACTCACAATCCCCATGGAGTTTCCCCATTATCTGATTACTCAAGTGCATATAAATGCATTGATCAGATTACTGACAAAATCTGATTTTCTGGAGTTATCAGATTAGTAAGAGCATGCAAATGCACTCATTATCAGATGGAATATGTGGCGATGCAGCCATGTGATTAAAATCCAGGCCTGTGCACAAACATTTTGAGGAGCGAGGGCTCAGGAGGTAAAAAAGGGGTAACACTTTGGATGGTGCACTGTAGATTCTTTGTAAATGCTCAGCATGAATATCTATTAAATTCAACTGAATATCTATTAAATTCAGAATGAAAGATTTTATTAAATCTATGCCTAATCCTAAACCTAACCCTAACCTTAACCTCACAGCAAAACTTACACTGACTCCTAACCCTAACCACACTGTTGTTGATAATTTCGGTATCTGTAGAGCATCTATATGGGAGTGTGACCAAAAAGGAAACAAACATGAAATTAAACTTAATTACAGTATACTGCAATAGCTCTTATCAAGCGAGACCGCCTAATCGAGTTTCAGAAGAAACCAAATGTAGTGTAAAAAAGTTCTCACGCAGCCTATAATTCTAGCTTTACTGCCCAGTGATGGATTTGAACCACATCTCCAGCAGATAAAATGTGAATGTTGTCTACTAAGCTGCCTAATTTCTATGAACCACAGTGCCTGGTGTAAATCCCTGTTTCGTACAATAAGAAAAACTTAGTTTAGCACAGTGGTCAGCAACCCGGCTCCTGGAGGTCGGTCTTCCTGCAGGCTCTAGTTCCAACCACAATTGGCCACACCTCAAGAAGTTAATTAGCTGGAGCAGAAGTCCTTGATTGGCTGGACTGGATGAGTGTTAGGTAAGGTGGGGCAGCAGTTTAGGACAGAGGTTGGAACTAAAATCTGCAGGAAAGTAGATCTCCAGGAAGAACGTTGGTGACCACTGGTTTATATTCAATTAAATTCAATTCAACTTTATTGTCATTATACAATAGAGGGTAGTACATTATAACAAAACACTATCGGGCTACTTTTCCAGAGATGAAGTCCACAACATACAGTCCTCTGAGCTGGTGGAGCTCAGTGTGTAGTGTGCTGGGTGGTCAGGCTGATCAGTAACAAACTGTAGTGTTGTTGTTAAGCACAGGTCGATGCTGCCGGTGTGACCACTTTGACATATTTGGACGTTGTTCAAAATAACCACATTATGCAATGTGACAGGCTGGAGTTACTGAGGGGGAATCTCTGTATCTGCTCAGTTCTACAGCAGAGGGGGCACAAGCTCTAATCCCAGACTGACGCTAAACTGAGCCGAGGTCCTCATATATATATATATAAAAATATAAAAACCCACATGTTGGTTGTATGGACTGGAGATTTTGTGTGCTATGGGCAACTTTAGACATTTTATAAAATGTTCTCTGCTGAGTAGCAGCCTCATGCTGACTGGGCTTCATTCACTGCTGGGTGAAGCGCTCCTTCAGAAGTAGCTGTTAGTACATTAGTAGAGTTGGTGTTCATGGCTGGGTGCCGTTACCCTGTCGAAGTGGCTGAAAGAGGAGCGGAAATCGTTGAGCTGCTGCTGGCTGATGCCCTTGGCGTCGCGGGTCAGGATCTGCGTCTCAATCTCATTAATGGTGCGAGCGACCGTCGTCAGCAGGAGCTCCCAGCCCACACGGATGTGCTGCCGTTACCATGGAGACAAAACAGAGGTCAACACTAACTAGAAAGGGAATTATGTGAATTAACATTAAGTTGGCATAAAAAAGACAGTTAATTACATTAAAATGTTAAATTGGTGGAAGACTACTGATTGTTGCTAAAGTGTTGTTTAGATGTTGCTAGGTGGTTGCTACCGTATCCAAAGTTCATTGGATTTGGTTGCTACCTTAACTGCACTGCTACCTTGAATTCAGTGCCACCTTAAATTTATCGCCACCTTCAGCATTACCTTAAATTTAGCCATGTTAAAATTTACCTTAAATTTAGCCATGTTAAATGCAGTTCCACCTTAAATTCAGTGCCAACATAAAATTAGTGCCACCTTAACTTTACTGCTACCTTAAATTTAGTGCCATGTGCCAAGTTCCACTTTAAATTCTGTGCAATCTTAAATGCAGTGGCACCTTAGAGTTCTACCTCTTTAAAGTGGCCTGTTGTTTCTATTTAAAAACATTTATCTTCAGCTCAAAAATGTTAGATTAACAGTCATTTATTAAAAATGGCTGCCTTCTGTGTTCAGCTACACAATGAAGTTCTGTAGATTCATAGCAGACACTGAATAATTTATGGAGGATACAGAATATTCGTAGCAGATACTGAATAATTCATAGTGGATGCTGAATAATTCATGGAGGATACTGAATAATTCATAATAGATACTGAAAGACTCATAGTGGATATTGAATAATTCATAGCAGATGCTGAATACTGGAGGATGCTGAATAATTCATGGAGGATACTGAATAATTCATAATAGATACTGAATAATTCATAGTGGATGCTGAATAATTCATGGAGGATACTGAATAATTCATAATAGATACTGAAAGATTCATAGTGGATGCAGAATAATTCATGGAGGATACTGAACAATTCATGGAGGATACTGAATAATTCATAATAGATACTGAAAGATTCATAGTGGATGCTGAATAATCCATAGCAGATACTAAATAATTCACAATGGATACTGAATAATTCATAGTGGATTCATTTTTACAGCTTATATTCTGTCTTAAACCACTCTGACAAGTCTGCAGGCCCTTAATGTGTTGGAAGTGGTCTAAAGAAGTATTGGGGATGTATGTACAGTAATTTTGGGTGTCTACTGACCTCCCTAAACATATCTTGGCTGATTGACTACATCTGGGTTACGTGGAAATTTGTGTAAATCACTTTTTGCCAAACCGATCCTTCACCAAATTGAAGATTCTTAGATAAGCTTTAGGGAACCAGTGTTTCAGTGTGTCTACCTCCATGGTGTAGTTGGTGTGTTTGTTATCGAATACAAGCGACTCCTGGATGAGCTGGTGGTCTCCCTCCATCTTATCGATGTTGGGTTTGTAGTTGATGATCATGCTCTCGTACTGTTTCAGCTGGTTCATCTGGTCCTCCAGCGTGCCGCCTGCGTCCGCCGAACTGTGCAGGATCTCCTGAAAAGACAGTCAACAGTTGCAGCTCACTCAGACCTCTCGATCCTGCACACATGCAGACTTTGGTGTTGGTGTTGTACCTCCATGCGTGTCTGGATCCAGGGTCCGATGAGGTTGGCCTGGGCCGCAAACTGCCTCCTCAGCCGCTCGTTCACCTGCTGTCTGGTCAACTCCTCCTGCAGAGCACTGTCCCTCTGTGGGACCAGCCTCTTCACCTACTCACACAAACATTCCATCCACTTTATGTTTTTAAGGAAAGCCTTAGTAATTCAAATCAATGTACTGTCACTTTATGAGGTCCAAATAATTTTATCAGCTCCACTTATTACATAGGAGCACTTTGTAGTTCTATAGTTACCAACTGTTGTCCATCTGTAGTCCATACATCTCTGTATAATTTGTTACCCCCCTTTACCCCATTCATCAATGGTCAGGAACCCCACACAGGGAGCGTGAAAGGGGGCGTCACCCCCTCACAAAGACCTTCCCACCCCCTCAGTCTCAGACATTATGACTTTCAAACATTTTAGTTTACTTGTGCCATTTAAGCAGCTACATTTCTTGGTAACACATTACAATAACGTGCCCTAATATATAGCGTTCATACCGAGCACAATCCCGTGCAAAAGTTTGGGTGCCCTTGGTCAAATGTTTTCTCAAGTTTTACATGAAATCAACAAATAAGTAAAGACATTATCTACAAAGAACACACTTCTGCACATTTTAATGCACAAATATTCTTTATTTGCTGAATTTTACCTATTAGTGAAAAAAACATACAATGTGCCCTGTGCAAAAGTTATGGCACATTTTCCCCCAATATGTATACAACTCAGTAAATAAACAAAAATGATCCAAATTTCAAGAAATTGCCACATATAAGTTTGTTCGCTATAATGAATGTGTTAATTTCACAAAACATGAAATTTGACAGAGCGTGTTCGAAGTTTTGTATGCGACTGTACACATGTACCTTGTCCCACTTGGCGCTGAGCTCGGCTGGGGTGATGGTGCAGTAGATGTTAGTGAGGTTGGGGGAGATGCCATAGCTCTGGGCGATCTTCTGCACCTCGTTATAGATGCTCAGAATGGCCTGTCTCTCATTATCCGCCTCGGGCAGCGTCGCTTTGAACTGCTCATGAGCTGAAATCAGATTCTGCACACATACATGAACCTTGGTGAAAAAACAGCGTGAACTCCAAAAATTACAGAGGGAGTGGAACTGCCGGTGAGATGTGGCCCTAATGAGAGCTTTTAATAAAGTCTCTGGGTCAGCTAGGCCTGGCAGGTGTCTACAGTCTTAATTAAGGAATAGAATAAAAGGAATTAAAGGAAATAATAATTACTGGTCCTTAATTATTATTAGATTTTTTTAACTTGTTATTGTATTTTTTGCTTTTAATTTCTTATTTTTTTCTCATCACAGAAAAATGTCGTGTTAAAACGCGATTCTCTCTGTAAATATTACTATTTTGCATGTTTTTCTTTAATCATTGTTATTTTAACCATTAGCAAAATTCAAATATATTGAAGCATATTTGTATTCAAATGCACCACTTCAGCCTGTATCGCTCCTTAAGAGCTTTTTTTTCACTTCAAAAGCTTAGAAGCTCATTGCAATAGGAGACAAGCAAGTGAGATACTGATAAATTTGTATGATCTGAATATTGGCTGATGCTACTGGACCCGAAGACACAATGCTGAGTGTATGTGTTGGTACCTGTATCTCCTCCACACTGTGCACAATGAACATGTCCTGCAGGTCCTCCATGGCTCCTTCCATCCAGTTATTAAAGGGTGCAGATCTTTTACCAAACTCCAGGAACAGCTGATCAATAGTCTCCAGTAGCTTCTCTGTTCTCTTACAAGCACATACAAATACAAAGTCACACGTACTACTCAAGGCAAAGACTCAGTTCCAAACATCAGAGGTTCCACATGCAGATGTGCATCTAGTATAATCGACAGACCCCAAGCCCAGTCTCATTTTCTCGGCTGTCCAGCCTCAACACTGGCAGCTCAACTGAACCTCAATTATGAACCTGTTTTACATGAAGACCTCACTGATGTCTTCTATTTAAATTGTGTCCTGACTTGTACCTAAAACTGATCTATTCCGTCTTGTGGTAGTTTCAAGGGGAAATTCACCACTTTTTCACCACTAAAATTCTGCATAATCAGATGGTTAAGATGGACACAGTCATTCAGGTGGCAAAATAGACCCTGGTGGAACCTTATTTTTTCAGTTTTACCATCATCAACATCATTTATTTTAAGTTTCGCTGGTTGCTGTATTTCTGTTGCAGACATTCTGACCCCTGGTTCCTATCACTACCACTGCGAAGATATCTGGGTGGTACGTTTCTGTTCAATGAAACACTTCATGACAAAACACTTTAAATGACTTAGTTTACAAAACTTAGTTAGGCAGAAAATGATTAAACCATTTTGTTAATAAAATCAATCAAAATCAAATATGCTTACCAGTACATGACTAGAAAATTGCTGCTGTCGGACCAAAACCACTTGTGTCATTTTTTCAGTTTTTTATATTGTGTGTAAATTTCATGATGAAAAAATGTCTGGTTCCATTGACCTACATTAAAAATAAAGTGTGCTTTTTCCTTCTCCTGTAAAGTTACTGTAAGGGGGAGCGAGGAGGCGGACGCATGTGCTGAGATAAGCGAGATTTATTAGGGGCAAATCCAGGGTTGTGGTCAAAACAGTCCAGGTTCATAGAGCCAACACGGACAGATCGGGGGACAGACATGACAAAAACCAGAATCAACACAAAAAACGGAGACCGAGACATCAAACAAAGACCGGCAAACACAGGGCTTAAGTATACAGGGAAAACGAGGGACAGGGAAAAACAATCAGGGGCGGAGTTACAAAACGAGGGGCAGGACTAGATACCAAAACAAACGCACATGGACTAAACCAAAACACGAACACATGGACAGGACTGGGAGGGGCCAATCGTGACAGTTACCATTTTGGAGATACGAGGTTTTGGTCCAACAGCTACAAAATTATGTTTTTACTAAAACAGAAAAAAGTTTACTGAACTACAGAAAACATGCTGTAGTGTGGTCTCACTGTCTGCTGTAAAATGCAGGGCTAAAATGAGGTGGTTGGGGGATTTAAGTGCTGGAGAAAGGATGGACAGTTGACCTGCTGATTGCCAATAGCAAAACAACTCTCTTCTTAAAGGTACAAACTGCCATCCTACTAGAGTTTGCTATCCGGTGTCAACCAGAGGAGGATGGGTTCCCCTTTTGAGTCTTGGTTCCTCTCAAAATTTCTTCCTCTTGCCCTGAGGGAGTTTTTCCTTGCACTGTCACCACTGGCGACGCTCATGGGGACTCGGACCTGGATTTTTCTGTAAAGCTGCTTCATGACAACACCTGTGTGTTATATAAAGTGCTATATAAATAAACTTTGACTTGACAAGACTTGACGAGTTGATTGACAAAAAAAATGTCATGCTGAATTTTACACATCTGTAATAAACCAGCAGTACTGATTATCAGTGTATTTTGTGGATTTGCTGATCATATTTGGCAAAGAACAGCATCTTCCCTCCTCTGTTCAGATGCTGCCACTGCAGAAATACTTTACAAAGAAGAGGAAAGACCTGCTGTGAGCTTTTACCAACCCAACACATCCCTCTCAATACACATGGCTTAATTTAAGGTGCGTTCATCCACTCCTCAAACTCCAGAGCTATTCAGAATGTGGCTAATGTTACAAGAGAGTGATAGAGAGAGAAAGACTGACCAGAGCCTGATGTCGTATGTGATGTCCACCCTCCATCAGGCTCAGGTCACTAGCACAGCTCTAATGTGTGTTTGTGTGTGTTACCTCCAGTGCCTCCCTGCGTTTCTGAGTCAGAGTTCCCAGCTGGTCCCACTGATCGCAGATCCTCTGACAGCGCTCATTGATGGCTGCTGAAGCGTGATAATCCAGCTCACTGTGGACAAACACACACAAGAACAAGCATGCAGATTACATCTGTGTCTAATTTGCCTCATCACATTTATGCATTTTTTTAGTGCCATGTGTTAAATTTCTCTCACGTGCCTCTTACAATAAAAAAACAAGCAGCAGAGAGACAGAGCTGGAGGACTGAGGAGGACATGAAAGCATTTTCAAAAGCGATGCTTTTCAGCTCTTACAGAAAGAGGTACTCAGCCTATCTAAACTGAAAGCACTCCATCAGCTCTATGTGGCAAAAAACCCCATCAGTAGGTTATGAGAAGTTACAAAAAAAACACAAACTTTTTTTACATATTAATTTTACCACTTGCCTATTAAGCTGAAGGAAAGGTAGCTATTGATGTGAAGCACTGCTCTTATGAAGCTTCTGAAGCTATTTGAGTAACAACGGCTCCCCCTTGTGGAGATCTTTCATTCTGACACAGAGCTGCTGCTGTTTTCCACTTCTAACAACTGACTGAAACCAGGTTAGGTTACGACTCGTATTCACAGCCAGTGACGTCTGTAGAACTTCCAGAAGGCCTAGAGTGATGGTTGTTCCTCGTGAAATTGGTCGTACTCATTGTAAATCAAAACGTGATTAGTTGATTCCGCTGTCAGTTCCTAACTGTGTTAGCGCTTAATCTGACTCTTCATGCCTTCAGATTAGCTCCTAAAGCCCTAATCAATGAGGAAGCTCCACCTAGATACCACAAATATCATAATCTAAAATATCACAATTGTCCAGCGTAGGGTTCTCCTTTAGCAGCTGTAGCCAGTCAGCAGCCTGTTCATGTTGTACACACCCTCACACACACACACAAACAGCAGGCCATGTAGGAGGCCACCTCCACACTTTTACTACGTGGGTTCAGCCCAACACAACATGTGTAATATAAATGTGTGGGTGAACAGAGGGTGGGTGAAATAATAATAAATCACATCATTTTTTCTTTTGGTCAACATTGAAAACGGGTCCCACAGACCTGAACACCACACAAGGGTTAAGCTTTTTGTTTCCAACCAAAACTTTACAACAAAATAAAGAGCATTTCTACAACACACTTAGGATTTAAACATAACAATCATGAAAATTGTATTGAATAAAAATGAATTTTAAAAAATGATTGGAGTGAAAAAAATGTCCATTTTATGTCACAGAACAGTTTTTAGACCGTTTTGAAAAACACATTTCCAATTAAATACTTTGTATTTCATCAATGGTACAGAAAAATCTGTGGTGAAAAGGGTTAAAACACAGTGTGGATTGGACTAGAAAACACTTAGTGCTGTTTTGGCAGCCCCTGCCGGACAGCTTGACCTTCCAAGATCCGCTGGAGTGATGTCGGTCCATGTGTGTGTGTTTGTGGTAAGCTAAAGTGCAGGGCACATGGACCATAAATCACACAGAGCCCCTGACACACTGATCACCTCATGGCCAAAGTTCAGCTGCCAGCAGCTCAACAGTGAGCCACTTTAACTTAACACACCCTGCTGATAGCATAGGCTGTTATTACAGCACAGAGAGAGAGAGAGAGAGAGAGGGAGGGAGGGGGGGGGGGTTGGGGGGCTGATTGCCTTGGGCTTTTTCTCACTGTTAAAAATGAGAGGTCAAGAGCCGTGAGTGCAGCGACACCCAACATGCTCAATCGACTATGGGATGAATTTGACTATTGCGTTGATGTTGTCCGTAAAGCTGGAGGAGGTTCAGACTGAGTCCTTGTAAATTTACACAAACTGTTTGCTCATATAAACCATTTACAATTTACTGTATTGATCTGTATTAATTTACAAGTGAAAATCATTTTGAAATTGGATGAATCTTTTTGAATCACCCTGTTTGTATAATACTCATTTTCTGAGCCTAATCCTAAATCTAACCCTGGGAACTAAAAAGAAATAGTTTTATTGTGTTAATTAAAAAAAAAATGAAACATGTTGTTTTGGTGAAGAAGCCATTTTCAAAGTCAGAATGACATTCACATTCACATACACACACAGAGGGGTCTGTCTGATGCCCACTCTTCTTTTAAACTGACATCTGAACTGGCCATTGATTTAGTGCATGTTTAGTGCACCCTGAACCCTAACATTGTGTCACACTGCCAAACGCATTTCTCTCTGGGCTCAGTGACCAGAATTAGACACACACACACACACACACACACACACACACACAGAAACCAGTGTGGACAATTCAAGGGCACCTGGCTTACTGTGGGTCAAACCAGACCCCAAAAGAGAACACCATTAATGCTCCCCCTGCCATAAACATAGTTTATTATTGTTATTATTATTATATAGAGTATATAATATATATATATATATAGTACTGTGCACAAGTTTGAGACAAGCCTTTCAATTATTTCAAATAATAAGAATTATCTTCAGGGATATTTTTGCACACCTCCAAAGTTCAGTCTGGTTCTCACCTTCCAAAAAAGACTACGGGTCTAACGGATGTGCAGCTGTCAAGAAGCCGCTACTGGGAAAATGAGACAGACAGCAGAAGAATGCACGGACCACCCCAGAGTCCAGACCTCAACATCACCAAATGTGTTTGGATTACTGGGATGGTGAGAAGCAGAAAACGTAACCGACTTCTAAGACTGAACTTCGGAGGTGTGTCTGCAGATTCTTTGAGCAACTGAAAGTGAGTCTCCTGTAAAGAATGGAAGCTCTAATAAAGGCAAAGCCTTTGTGGACACATAAAAATGTGATAATTCATTTAGCTATTTTGGCTTCTGTGTAATTTTTGTTACAAATACAAATATCGTATTGTTTTTTTCCAGATTTTAATCATTCGAGCACACCAGCTGCCTTTTGGTTAAGAGACCAACAGAAACATATGGAGCCCTGCTGGTGACATCCCATATAAATAAAAATAAAGCGTGGTCATGACTTAGTAGGGTCACGCCTTATTAAGCTGTGGTCAAGGCTAATTTATCTCATTCCCATGTCTTAAGCCACAGCTTAATTATCTCATTTCCACACCTTACTAAGTCATGGCCATGACTTCATTATCTCACTCCCATGCCTATTTAATCATGACCATCAATCGCTGCCGTTGGGACAAAACCTCGTATCTCCATTTTTTGCTGTTTTTTCAGGTTGGCATAATGTGAAAATGCCTGTTGTTCTTTACATTGTGTGTAAATTTCATGATGAATAGACCAAAAAAATCAACCCAAAATGACTTGGAAAAAACTCTGGGTCCATTGACTTACATTAAAAGTAAAGACGTTTTTTTCCTTCTCCTGTAAAGTTCCCATTTTAGAGATCAAGGTTTTCTACCGACAACAGCGAAAGCAAAACAAAAAGCAACTGGAAAGAGTCACTCAGGTCATGAACCTCCATGACTTTTAAAGTCTTGATGTAGCATAATAATCTGTAATGTTGGATAATTACCTCTATGAGTTTTAAGGATTTAATGTAGCATAATAATCTGTAATGCTGGAAAATGATGTAGTTTAGCTGAATGACTCAAAAAGTCTAAAGTCAGGGGAAATGTCTTTCCTAGTACCAACCTTTCATACACAGCGCAAACTGTTCTAAATAATAGCAAAAACTTTGATGTGCATTATAAAAAATTTTATCTTTAATGGTTTGAAAGCGCTAAGAGCAGCAACAGCGACAGCCGCGCAATGTGGAGAGCGAAACAGCAGGACTTAAACTCAGACGTACGAGCAGAAAGGTATGGCATACCCACAACAAAGCGTCCATAAATAGACGGGTAAATATATGTCCTTGAGCCTGTGTGTGTGCGGGTGTGTGCGTGTTTGCAGTTGGAAGCATGGCTCTGAGAACGAAGGAAACCAACAGGTGTCCCGGTGCACTTACAGCCCCATCTAGAACAATTTATTTGCCCCGTCAAATGAACTACATTACACTGTTAGACATAGAGGTTCTGTTCAGGGACATTTTTCATTTATTAAGCTAAAAACCATGTAAATGTTCCCTGAAAGGTACAACAGCGCTTTTAAGGTCCATAAAAGTTTTCCCAGGTGAAAATTACATATTTGATCGTTTTAAACAGAACACTAAAATAAAAAGCCTGGAGACGAGACGGGGGATGTGGAGTCAGTACAACTTGGAAAATATCATTTCAGTGGAACATTTATGGTCCAATTATGTTCCCTGCCTGAAGGTGCTGAGATGTCAGATGACAGACACGCTCCAAAATCCAGAAAGCTTCCCAGAAGACTGAAAAACCCCTGAAGAGCATGAACACAAACCGTTGAGAGGAACTTCACTGCCTGGCTGGAACCTCCAGATGGTGTCATGTGGCTCTATTCTGTTTATGACTGTTTGAGCTCATGACTGTTTGTTTTATTCTAAGACAGTATGATCAGGTTACAGAGCTGATCAGCGGTAGCTGTAGCACTTTCCCTTCTCGCCCAGAGCTTGACAGTGACTGTTAAAAGTCATCATTGCCAAGGCAGCGCAGGTAACGAGATCAGAGTAGGGTTTAAATGAAAGTCCTGTCGTCTGCAAATGACTTTCAGCTCAGGCTCAGAGCCGCGAAGCGCTTAACATACTGAACTGCTACTTTTTGTGTGTGTTATAATAATTATTTTACACTTTGTTGCTGTACAAGAAGAACAAGTATCTTCAAAATAGTAACTTTACAGGAGAGGGAAAAACCTCCTTACCTTTCAATGTAAGTTAATGTAAAGCAATTCTATTGCAAGTGATTTTAGAGCATTTCTATTGGCCCATTCATCATGACATTTTCACATAGGGTAAAGGACAGTTGGTGTGTGTTGAGATGACGTAGAAAAATAAAAATCACCAAAATACATGGAGATTTTCTTTGTACAGCAATAATATATATGCTCACTTTTTTCATTAAACAAATACCTGCTGTCCTTTACGCTGTGTGAACATTTCAGAATGAATGGAATAATAAAGAGGTTGGTCGTGGTTGGTTAGTGTAGTGGGTAACACCTCTGCCTTCTATGCTGCAGACTGGGGTTAAATTCCCCACCTGGGTAAACACCCTACACTATACTAATAAGAGTCCTTGGGCAAGACTCCTAACACTGCCTTCACCTACCTGTGTAAAATGATCAAACTGTAAGTTGTTCTGGGTAAGAGTGTCTGCCAGGTGCCATAAACGTAAATAAAAAATGCTCCAAAATTGCTTGGAAAAAAATCTTGTTACGTGATTATACATTAAAAGTTCTATTAAATGTGCTTCTCATTTTGTTATGTTGTAAGTACGTGCACCCCTGGTGAAATGACACTGTGTTGATTTGTGAAAATAGTGAACACATCCTCTACAGAGAACACATATTTTTAGTACACTATACTATCATTTATTTGCTAAATGTAACACACTGTGAAAAACAAACATAAAATGTGACCTGTCCAATAATTATGGCACATTTACATTTTATGATTTGATTTTGTTTTAGTATGTTGGTGTATATTATGTTACTTTAATATCGCTGTTGTCGGATGAAAACCTCAATCTCCACAATAGTAACTTTACAGCAGAAGGAAAAATCTTGCTTTACTTTTAATGTAAGTCAGTGGAACCAGACTTTTTTCCAAGTCATTCTGGGCCGTTTCTTTTAGTCCATCCATCATGAAATTCACACACAATGTAAAGAGCAACAGGCATTTTCACGTTATGTCAAAAACAAAAAAACAACAAAAAAAGGTTAGGGGTGTGACCAAGGGCTATACACACACATATACACACATACACACACACACACACAGACACACACACACACATACATACACACACACACACACACACACACACACACACAGAGTCAGTTTCTTTAGTCCATTCATCATGAAATTTACATACAATATAAAGGCCAACTGGTATTTCCAAATTATGCCAAAAATTGAACAATATCAAAAATGGAGATTTTTGAGAGAAACGTTTTCTTCCTTTCTTCTTTTACATACATACATACATACATACATACATACATATATATATATATATATATATATATATATATATATATATATGTGTGTGTGTGTGTGTGTGTGTGTGTGTGTGTGTATGTATATGTATATATGTATATATATATATATACACACACAAACACAGACACACCCTTTGTTTTCAGTCATGTCTTTGCTTGGCACTGAATGTGAATGTGTGTAAATGTTTGTCCTGGATTGTTCATACAGCAGTTGTAGTTTCATTGTTATGTTGTTGCTGTAGTTTTGCCTCTCAGTTCTCTTTTTTTCTTGTTTGTTTTACTTGTGTTTTTTGTTTTTCCTGCTTATTGCTCCTGTTTGCTCCACCAACAAATAAGAAACTGAGCCTTAAAATTTGAACAGAAGATGTCATATTTAAGTGTGTTCACTGTAGAGGATGTGTTATCCTCTTATCCACTAGTTTGACTGTATATTACATTATTCTTTATGGATCCTATGAGTGAACTTGGCTGCCTAACTATACCTGGTTTGGCAGCAGCACGGTGTTTTTATTTAGCTTACTACATTTTAAGGCTATTATTTCATATATAACATATAAGCTCTTAAAGCTTGAGAACTGGTTGTCTTAACTGTGTAGATCAGGGATGCTCAATTCTGGTCCTACCGCCCTGGAGAATTCAGATCCAACACACCTGGCTCACATAGTCAAATGCTGCTGAAGGTCTTGATTACCTGGATCAGGTGTGTTAGATTAGGGTTGGAGCTAAACTCTGCAGGGTGGTAGATCTCCAGGACCAGGGCTTGGCACCCCTGGTGTAGATTTACTCTTGAATTACTCTTGTTTGTGAGGTGCAATGCAAACACTGATTTAATTGATTATAAGTGCTGGAGGAGTGCTGGTCGTACTTGAGCTCCTGAGCGATAGCTGCTATTTGCTCCACTCTGTCCTGATGTGCTGCCAGGTCACTCTCAAAGGCCTCATGTTTCCGTAGCAACGCGCGCACCTCGGCCAGAGAGGCAGCCTCATAGTCCTTCAGCATCAGGAGCTCGTCCTTACCTGCAACACACAAACACTGAGGAATGCAATCGAGATATCAGTGGAGAATAATGAGACGTACTGATATCTGCTGGTAGAGAAGGCTGAGAATATAGAGACATCAGCCTCGTTTATCTGTTTAAACATAATAATAATAATAATAATAATAATAATAATAATAATACATTATTACAGTTATACTTTACAAAAGAAGATAAACCCTAGAAAGACAAAACAATACACCTTAAATAACAGCATAATTACAAACCTCAATTCCAAAAAAGTTAGGACAGAGTGTGAAATGCTAACAAAACCAGAAAACATTGATTCGTCAATTCTATTTGATCTGTATTAAATTGAAAACAGAACAAAAACACTACATCTAAAGTTTTACCATATGAACTTTATTTTATTTCATGTATTTGTGTAAATATACACTGAATCTACATTTAATGCCTGCATTACTTTCCAAAAATGTTGGGACAGTAGCATGTTTACCACTGCTCTTCGTCTGTTAGGGAATGCCACTGATTTTTGAAAAGTTTTGGACAGGAACCAGATGTTTGAAAAGCTGAATGTCTGTAAAAGCTCCCTCACAGAAACGGTAGTACATGAAATGATTATTAATACGCTGCCTGATGTCTCAGACACTGTTTTAGACAGTTATCAGAAGGTTTTGGCTTATTATTATTTTTTAATCCATTCATGGTGGAGACCCTAAAGAAAATGCATTTTTTCAGATGTATCTTTATTTTACCAACATCAACATCACACATAAAAGTTCAGAAGACCCACATATGTTCACTGGTGGTTTTGGATACCAAACAAATGTCTGTTGTAGTCATCATTTACAATGCATTAAAAAATATAGACTCTAACCTTTGGCCCAAGCCTCGTGGGTGGAAGCCTTCTGCCGGAACTTCTCAGCCAAGTGCTCGACACGCTCCAGCCGACGGATCTCGGTTAGGAGCCACTCCTCGTAGCCTTTCTCTGCCTGCTCCAGACCCTGCCAGGCACCTGTAATATCCTACAGGAGCAAGAACACAACAGAGAACAGCCTCACACTGACTGCCAGATGTCTGGAGACGCAATGTCTTATTTGCATAAGTAATAAACAATAATACCAATATGTAAAACAGTTTGGAAGAGCAGGAATCTGCTAAGTGGTGCTCAGAAGTCTGGTTTTAGATGTGTGATGGTAACTGCACCAATGATGACATTTAATGAACATATTAATAACCATTCAGTTGACATTAGCTGGCGGTAACAGAGGGGGGTTATTTGTTCAACAATAGCAAGTCTAGAAATATTACTCTTATTTTGTTTTGCCGATTTGGAGACTTCTCTGGTGGAAATGTGCAATTGCATGCAACATGTGAAAGAACATGAGTTGTGTTTCGGAACCCTTCCCTGAGGGGATGAATCTGGGACATTCTCCATCTGGAGTGGGAATTCATTTCTAAAAATCTAGTTGTTTCATCCCAAAACTAAATATTTATACTATATTATTTATATTTATTTATCTTAATATGTCCATTAACATCTATTATCATATGTGCTTAATTCCAAGCATATTTTACAGTCACTGGTGCTGTATGAATATGGTGTAACACCAGTGACTCCACTGACATTCTGGTTAAAACTGAGGATTTTTAAATTGGCTGACACGTTGACCGTCAGATGAGCTTGTGCAACTGTTTAAAATCAGTAATAAAAATTATATTTGGAATTATTTGACAAAATTTTTAATTAGCCAGCCATTAAAGCACATGACACCAGTGACACAGAAGTTTTGTGCTGCCTGATAAACTAAATTATTAATAAATTAATGAAATAGAGCGAGTGACTAGCCTTCTCATGCCATGAGATGCTTCCTTTCCGATGAGCCTCGACTCAAAGTAGCAGTTTAATAGAGCAGAAAATACTGTGTTAAATGTGATAAGAGTCCTGATAACAGCAGTGACCAAAATCTCTGTGAAAAATGAATTTTTAAAAATAAAATACATATTTTTTAAATGTTAATGTTAAAGATATAAAAAGTAGACATCAATCTGTTTTATACAAATTTCTAACTTAAACCTCTTAAAAATACTGTTTTATATTAAAAATGGTTTCTCAAATGTTGAAAGCTGGTTTTGTAATGAGCTGTT
The DNA here is from genome assembly GCF_015220715.1 of Pygocentrus nattereri. Taxonomy (NCBI): domain Eukaryota; kingdom Metazoa; phylum Chordata; class Actinopteri; order Characiformes; family Serrasalmidae; genus Pygocentrus; species Pygocentrus nattereri. Next base: position 36,285,427 of record NC_051223.1, read on the forward strand.
TTACAGATGCAGATCGACTATTAAAGAAAAATCAGAGAAATTATAAGAGATGTGTTATTTAATCTTAGGTCAACTGTGTAAATGTACATACTAACTTCTGGAGCTGTGCCTAGTATTTGAAGCTTTTTAAAGTCTTTTTAAGTCTTTTTAAAATCTTTTTAAGCCCTGCAACCTTTGTGACTTCGTTTCCCATCTAAATGGAGAATGACCCAATAACAATATGTAATAATAATAATAAGTAAATATTAGGTAATAAAAGATCCCAGCAGAGGTTTCCTCATCATTTAAAAACAGCTATTTTTAATCCTCCCTCTTGGAAATAAGTGCTACAAATGGTTCTTTGAGAAGAACCACTTTTAGGTCCCTAAAGAATCATGTTGGAAAAATGGATGTGTGTGAAGAACACATAGCATAAAAGGTTCTTTACCAATTAATGTCACTTCCTAGAATCTCTACGTTCTGTGGAAGTTCTTTAAAGGGTCCATATCATGGAGTTGCATGGAACTGAAGTTGAATGCAACTCAGAAGATGAAACTTAGTTGCATGAACGTTTCACCATGTAATCCCGCCTAAGGGTCTCACCGACACCATCTTGCCCTCAGAGGGCATGAAAGCGGGTCTGTTGCTGATGCGCAGTTTGGTCTGCAGGGTATTGAAGCTGATCTCCAGCTGGCACTTCTCCTGCACTTTGGGGGGCTTGTGCATGCGGCGGTAGTCACGATAATCCTCCAGCTTCTTCCTCATGGCCGCCATGGTGGTCTCAGGAGTGCGGTTCTCCAGCCATGGGGTGGTGCGGCAGATCCATTCCAGGAGCTAGAGGTGGGTGAAGTAAAGTCAGGACAACAGATGAAGACTAAAAGCTCCTGCAATCAGGGTTGTCATTTAGGGGCACTACACAAAATCCTGCTGCCCAATCACTTGTATTAAGAAATGATACAAAAACAACAACAAAAAAGCTCTATATATGGGGTCCTTGGGGGCTTTGGGGTCCTGAGTGACTGCTTATATCACACACAGTGAGAACCAGACCTGCTGAGAGCTGTTATACAGCTGTAGTGTGATAAGAGGAAAGAGCAGCAGTAGCTGAAGTGCTGCTGTAAATTCTCGTATAATATAAAGCCCGTGTGTCTCACCTCACTGGCCAGTTTCTCATAGTCTTCCATGAGCTTCTCGTTCTCCTGATTGACCCCCAGGACCTTACAGATCCTATTAGCAGCAGTCTCCGCCTTCAGAGACAGCAGGGAAAAAGACACGCTGTCAGGGTTTAAATCTCTCTAGTGGAATTCAGTTCATCCCGACAAAATTTGATGAGTCATGAAATCTGTTTCCAATATGACCGTGATTTGATTCTTCTGGTACAATTCAGAATTTTTTTTTCTCTATATTGGCATGAAATATATTACACAAATGTGACTTCATCCACTGGGTACAGATCGTTTAGATGATAGGCCTCATCAATTATGATTTTTGCTCAGATCTGATGTTTATGTTGTTATGGTTCATATTCATACAAAGTCACAGGAAAAAAAAAATTTTAAATACATGTTTATTATGAATTTGATGACTGCAACATGTTCAAAAAAGTTGGGACAGAGGAAACAAAAGACAAAGCTGTGTAATGCTAAAAAACACCTGGTGGAAAATGCCACAACTAATATTTGGGTATAAAACAAGCATCTCAGAGAGGCGGAGTCTTTCAGCCATAAAGACGTGGAGGGGTTCACCACTCTATGAAAGACGGCACAGCAACAATTCAAGAACAACATTTTAAATAGCAAAGAACTTGTGGATTTAATCTTCTATGGTACCTAGTATCAATATAATCAATATATATTCAGAGAATCTGGAGAAATCTCTGTGTGTAAGGGATAAGGCTGAAAATCCATGATCTTTGGGCCTTCAGGCAGCATTACATTAAAAACAGCCACAGTTTTGTAGTGGATCCCACTGCATGGGCTCAGGAACACTTTTAAAAACCACTGTCTATGAAAACATTTTGTTTACAAAAGCAAGTTAAAACTCCACCGTGCAAAGAAGAAACCGTGTATAAACGAGATCCAGAAACACCACCACCTTCTCAGGGCCTCATCTTGTTTAAGATGGACTGAGGCGAAGTAGAAAAAGGTTCTGTGGTCCAATTTGAAATTGTTTTTGGAAATCATAGACACCGCATCCTCCAAGCTAAAGAGGAGAGGCTTGTTATACACACACAGTTTAAAAGCCAGCATCCATGACGGGATGGGGTGCATTAGTACACATGGCATGGATGGTTTGTGCATTTGTTAAGGATCCCTTTATGCTGAATGATGTATACAGCTTTTAGAGGGACATATGCTGCCATCCAGATGACGTCTTTTTCAGGAAGACAGTGTCAAACCACGTTCTGGACACATTACGACAGCATGATTGTGTAGTAAAAGAGTTTGGGTGCTAAATTGGCCTGCTTGCAGTCCAGATAGATAGATAGATAGACAGATAGATACTTTATTGATCCCGAAGGAAATTTAGGCATCCAGCAGCAACAACAACAGACCTGTTACTTACTGAAAACATTTGATGCATTAAAAAAAACAAATCAGACTAAAGAGACACTAAAGTGTTGAGCATCTGAAATCCTATATCAAGCCAGAATGGAAAAACAGTTGGTCCCCTCAGATCCCAAACACTTGCAGAATGTTGTTAAAAGAAGGGGTAATGAAGCACAGTGGTAAACAGGCCCCTGTCCCAACTTTGAGCACGCTGCAGGCATCACATTTAAAATGGGAATATATTTTTTCAAAAAACAATAAAACGTCTCGGTTTCAACATTTGATATGTTTGTACTATTTTCAATTAATTATAGGGTTTAAGTGATTTTGACATCATTGCATTTTGCGTTTATGCACATTTTGCACAGCGTCCCAACTTCTTTTGGAAGCAAGGTTATAAAGGTGAACAATAATCTACTAACAAATCCTTATATTCTGTTACCTTATAGTGTAAAGTTTAGTACAGTCAAAATTTGAGGGTGGTCAAGTCACTTAGTTGTTTAAGTTAAAACACTAGATCATGTTTTACAGTGCATGTGCAGGTGGATATACCTGCTCAGCTCCAGCGAAAGCATGGTAGAAGCAGGACACATAGGTCATAATAGCTCTCTCGTCAGGCTTCGGGGTGTTGACAATATCTGAGAAGAAAAAAATGGAAAAATTAGAGACAGAAAAATATCACTATTACTTAATTTACGTCTAGTCTTGTTTTTAGCTCCAGACACTGTACTGTTCAACAACAGAACCAAATTATGAGACTTTCATTACAGATAAACGAAGGACAGAACTGAAACACTGAATCAAGTAAATAAAAGTCCTTACAGGAAAGCCTGTCCACTTGATAGGCATCTTGGTAGCCAGGCAGTTATTTTCAGTTATACAATACCAGGCTGTCATTTTTTAAATGGAGAGAAACCTAAAAACCTGAAACTGAAGGCCAAACTAACGTTTGAACATGTTTGAAATTGCTTTAAAGGAAAGTTGGACAGTAGTTTGTTTAGCAAGTGTGCTAACTAGCTAGCTAGCCTGCCAAAAATAACCAGCAGAGAGAAACAGCTGGTGTACCCTGAGAAAAGGTAGTGTTAAATTTGCTGGATTCAAATGTGGACATTGGCTTAACATGAATGAAATGTATGACAACATATTTGCTCAATCAAATTGAATTTTGTGTGGAACTGATGTAAACATTTGAAGCCTGTAATTTCAATGACTTGTTTTGTTCAGTGTAGGTCTGTTTATATATATATATATATATATATATATATATATATATATATATTAGACCAGAGTTTGGTCAATTGATCCAATTACTAGAACCATCAGAAACTGTCTTTTTAATAAAAGTAATTGAAGTGAGTGCACTTTTTGGCCATAACGCTCATCACTAGCAGCACATATTGATTGGTTCCCTAAATCCATATCAGGACTTCAGGACTACTTTAAAAAGAGAAACAAGCCTCTGGAAATGAAATGTGTTTAGTTACTCGCCTTCAGGGTCCAGCATTTTAGGGATGTCGAGATGTTTCTCTGCAATTTCCAGAGCCAGGTTAAGGTTACCCAGAGGATCATCCTATAGAAGCATGAAGAGAATAATCAATAAGATTCATCATATAGAATAAAGAGGGAAGTGCCCTGACAAACCCTGAGACTGCCTTGCTGTTGTATTGACTGTGCTATATAATCCGATTATTAAATACATTGCTAATTACAAAAAACATGTACGTTAAATATTCTACAATGAATTAGGTTTATATTTTTTGTACATTAATACCTTCTGTTTGCACTTTTTGTTAAAAAAAAACGGGGAAAAAATGTAAAGGACTATTTTCTTACTATCTCTTTTTCACTGAGTGCATTTACATGCCCTCAATAATCTGATCATAATCGATCTGAATATTATCTGAATATTCAAATTCATGTAAACAGCACACTCCAAATTCTTAGATCAAATTTTTAGATAGACAGAAATCTGATTGAGAAATCTGATAAAGAGAGCTGGATTTGAGCTAAGTAATCAGATTTCTCAGTGCATGTGAACTCTTACTCTGATTTCTTTCTGATTTCTCAGTCTGCGCATGTGCATAACAGATGGGGGTACTTCAAATAAGCGAGGAACACTTTTGAAGCGATACTGAAACCAACTACATGCTCAGTGAAATGAAGGATTTAAATATTCTTCATCTTCTGAATGATGTACAGTATGTTCATATTTTCAGGTAAAGTGCCGCAATGTTTTTCCAAAAAATAAAACTGCGGCATGAAGTTAGAATTCGACATTATGCTTACGTCACGTCTTCTACTGTGAGTTTATTGGCTGGTTGCAAAGCAGAAATCTGATTACTGTCTGACTAATGTAAACTTAGAGTTTCCCCATTATCTGATTGCTCAAGTACATGTAAACGTGGATTACTGACAAAGTCTGATTTTCTGCAGTTATCAGATTATCAAGGGCATGTAAACGCACTCATTAACAGGACTGCACACACCAATAACTTCTCATTAAACTCTTCTTATAAAAAAGCTCCACTTCTACTCACAAACCAGATAAAAGTTTAGGCCCTGCTCTGTCAACAGGATGAAGCTATGAGTGAGAAGCTATTTCATGTCAAAATCTGCAGCATGCTTTTATCGCCAACAATAACCGAGACTTTATAAGGGTTAAGTGAGCACTTTCTGTGTAACACGGTAGCCAGCCGGATACCAGCGGACCTGAGTGGAACAAAAGAGCAGAAAATCTTCCAACAACAGTGATGTTAGTCAAGCTCATAAGAAGAGTTGTAAACAGTTAGGGTTAAAGTTAAAGGCAAACTCCAGCCAAAACTGATAAAACGTCACGATGTCTGTTTTAAATATGCCTACTCACCTCCTATAGTAATCACTAATCTATTTCAGATTTTCTGGTTTAATAACTTCGACAACTCCCTTCTGATGTATCTTGATGGTGAGAACTTTGGGGTGGATTCTGAGGGACAGACTGTTTTGCTTTGTTACCTGGTCAATGCTAACAAAGCCTAATCTTTGCAGCCATATAACTGCCTTAAAGATTTTTCCAAATCTACTTTACAATAGGGATGGAGGGTTTACATGCAGCATCATATGAGGGTGTCCATGCAACCCTACCAAGGAAAGCCCCTCACGGTGCTGAGTAAACAGAACCAGCACGAAAAAGACCACTACCACCCCTACTACTACTACTACTACTACTACTACTATCACCACAAACTACCACCACCACTACAACTACTACTACTGCCACAACTACCACTACTGCCACTACTACTACTACTACTATCACCACCACTACCACCACAACTACTACCACTACCACCACTACTACTACTACTACTACTACTACAACAACTACAACTACTACTACTACTACTAATAACAATAACAATAATAATAATAATACCACAACTACTACTACAACTAGTAATAATAATGATAATAATAATAGTAATAATAATAACAATAATAATAATAATAATAATAATAATACCACGACTACTACTACTACTACTACTACTACTAATAATAATAATAATAATGTTTATTTATATAACACTTTCCATAAACTAAAAAATCAGTTCAAAGTGCTTCATAACACACAAAACAACTAAAAACAACAGTGGAAGAAAAAAGAAGAAAAAAAAATAAAACAAGAAAATAAATGTAATAGTAATTCCAGTAAAAAACAAGGAAACAATAAAAACAAAAGTTAAATGCTAAAGTAAAGAACATTGACAGAAGGAACCTGACAGACGTGAATTGGTAATGAGTTCCAGGTCTTTGGTGCCTAGAAACAAAACGCTGCCTCTCCGCTCTTTTTAGATTCCTGGCGTGGAATATGGAGAAGCAGCACTAGATGGTCTTAAAGCTCGAAATGCAAAATCATTAAGAGATTTAAGAACTAGTATTACAATGTCATAGTCGAATTTAAAAAAGACAGGCAGCCAGTGGAGCGAAGCTAAAACTGGTCTAATACGATCCTGTTTTCTAGTCCATGTTAATATTCTAGCTGCTGCGTTTTGCACAAGTTGTAGTTGGTTGGTTGTACTTGCAGGAAGTCCTATGAACAGCAGTCAAGTCAAGAAAACACAACAGCATGGGCCAATTTCTTGGCACCTTGCAGACGGAGAAAAGGTTGTGATATATTCCTTAAATGATAAAAAACTGCTTTGATAATATTATTAATATGTGCTTAACTCAGAGTCTAGTGTTACACCAAGATTCCTGACTTCAGTTTTTATTTGTAGAGCCAGACGTCCAAGTCTTTCACACTTCTGTGTCCTCTTTATTTAGGTTTTCCTTGTCGGAAAGGGTTAAAATTTGCCTCTGGTGTCAGTTTCGTGCTGAATGATGATGGTATTGTTCCCTTTTTCAATAACCAAGGTAAGAATTACACTAATGCTGGCCTAGTTGTATTACTTAGACTATATATCAGCGGATAGGTTAGCAGACTGGTTGACATTACAGGGATTCCAAATACTTGTATGATGTATTGGCCTACTGTAGATGCATGCTGGGAACTGAAGTAAGAGAACATATTTGAAGAATAACAGGATGAATAACGTGTTAAACTCTAGTTTCAGGCTGGAATGCCCCTTTAGGGTTAGGGGTGAGGCACTACTTTCCAAGCAAAGGATTCGTTCCACAACTCTTCATCATCATTCACACCGTGCCTGCAGCGTTAGGCCGAAGAGCATGCAGAACAACGTGTGAGGACGGCAGAGACCTTGTTGAGCTTGGAGTAGTCGATCAGGTCAGGTCTGTGTCTGTGTATGAGCGCACAGAAGGCCAGGCCGTCCTTCCAGCTTCAGACACAACACCACAAGAAGGAAAAACAGAAAGGGTTGGTAACCCAAATGTTAAGAAGAGCCATTTTGTCCTTTCAACAAAAATCAAACGACCTTGGGAGCCACATTTTATATCTATTTTAACATCTTATATATGTCTCAGTATGTGCTAGTAGCATAGGCTAAAAAATCGAATATAAACGAAGGGCTTACTTTGCTTTAGCCCAGCTATAGCTGCTTTTCTCGCATCTCCGACAGGAAACTTTTCCTCACAAGTAGAATGGATTCTTTTAAAATTTTCTCTCATCATTTGATTTTGTACGAGGCTGAAGTCAGCTTCTCATTCGCCACCTTCTTGCTTGAATTTTCCTACTCCACCTTAAATGTTGCCACACGTCCATTTAAGGTGGAATGGGAGACTCTGAACAAGAAGCTGGCAATTTAGAAGCTGACTTCAGTTTGCAACTTTATAAAGTTCGTATCAGGAAACCAGCTGGAGCAATTATGAACATTAATAGGTCCATTCGTCTCCAAATTATCAATGTTCATCTGAAATCTTTATCTTTGCCATTTCGTTAGCTACTAGCTAGGCTAGTGTTGTCTGCGTTGCTATGGTGACCAGCACTCTGTGCTGAGTGTGAATTAGCAACTCTACATTGACTCCAGCGTTTAAGACCATTTATTGTTAAACTGTGTTGAACGATCAGCAGAGCTTTATTTTACTGTAAAGGAGGATTATTTTATTATTACCTACAAATCTAATTGTGCTTTGGGGCCCCATAAGGACAGTACAAGAGATGCATGTAGACAACATCTGATCTAGTATAGTAACTGCAATATAGCAAGACAACAAACAGACACCCCCCATCATAACCCTCAGTTTCTATACATCAACAAATCTCTCAAACCACCTTGCTTATATATCACTGTTACACATTGCACTGAACTTTATATCATAGTAATATTAGTGAATATTATATATCTGGCTGCTTCATCCTGTGAACACACTAGGAATACACTATTATAAACCTCTGTGTAAACTTACACCTTGTACATACTGTAATTATTACGTATTACCATTAAAGTGTACTGTAAGAGTAACCACTGCACATTATATACTGCTGGAACTTTAATGCAGCTTTAGTTGCCTGAAACCTACATGAAACTAAATTGGACTTGCAATGGATGATATAAAGCAATTCAGTGGCTGAAAGAATTGTCACAAAACAGGGTTCATGAACCATCCAATCAAAATGCATCACACGTCATGTGATCACGTTGATTGCTTTACTTTCAGAGCACTGTTTCCACAGAATAAGTGCACAAGAAAATAAAACAGAAGATGGTTTGTTGGGCAGATGAAAAGGAGGGCCCCCACTGGCTCAAGGTTGGTAGTTTCTCTAGAGTCTTACAACAAACTTGAGTTTCTTGAAGCTAACGTTTCGGGAACCAGCTGTGTTAACTAGCCAGCTAATGCCAACAGCTGCAATCAAAATTTCTACACCTTGATCAATTTCCTTCGGGCCTCCTAATTTTTCACTGATCCATTTCATTGGGGAACCAAACGATGAAACTGATTACAGAAGACGTGAAGATGTGTGACATGAAATATGAAAAAAAAAAAAATTCTGCTAATTTGGCTAAATAGGGGACTAGGCTATATGACTGTTTTTAGAAGTATTTTTAAGAAGTAAAAGAAGTAGAAGTAAAAGTATTTTTTAATTTTTTTTCAATGTCAATACTATATATATATGTATATATATATATTCACTCTGAACATACAACACAAAGTGGTCATTTCCGGTAATTGCCGCACATGTGCAGCCTAGTGCTAAGTACTCACTGCTGTCTTATCTTCCTTTTCTCAGTCGGAGACACAGTTTTGCACTGAAAATATAACCATAACTAGCCAGCATGTCCATGTTCATGTTTTACAGATAATTATCACAATATTTGTAATATGTTTAAAATCATGTGTTTAAATTTCTGTTTGAAAACAAACAAAACAAAGTGATAGCCAGTTGCCCCCAAGCAGTACTGCCCACTAGCAGCCCACAAATTTGAAAAACACTGAGTTAGAACAGTTAGAAAAAAAAACAGTTAGAACAGTGCCATTCAGTACATGTACTGAGTAGGTCTGCAATAAATATCCAATAATACTCATTATATTTAAGAATCAAAGTGTTTGTGAACAGAAAAGCTAAATAACACATTTATCACTTATATAGAAGCATCTGTGATGAAAACCATTTATCAAGCCAAATACTAGAACGTCACCAGTAGCATACAGTTATCAAGAACTGGAAAGGCAAAGCCTGTGTGTCTGAGTTTAGCGCCAGTTACGGTATAAGATGTTTTCTGATGATTTAAAAAACTCCTTCAATTTTCAAAAGAAGTTGTTTACTTAACTACTGAGCCAGTAAGAGACTGAGGTAGAAATGAAAAACAGAAAAGAAAAAGAAAACGCTAATGGCATCTTGTTCCCTTGCAATATGAAATACATTTTTTTTCAAGTGGCACTTTAGGGACTCAGCCCTTTCCTGCCCTACCTCCTGATGTTCAAACAGAGCTAGCAGCTGCTGTGTTCAGGGTTGCCAGATTGTTCAAAACCTCCTGCTTCACATTTTAATACAACTTGCTATGAAAATAATTATTTATCAGTGATCTTTTTTCATGGCTTGTAGCATTAGATTAAAAAACATGTAATAAATAATAATAATAATAATAATTCCAATAAGAATAAGTATTTATCTGATTATTAAACTGAAATGTGCATTTTCTTATAAATATTCAATTATTAAAGATTGCCCTGAACTTCAGATAAATGATATCTTAATCTTAAATGTAGCCTAGTCATCTAAAGTTTCTCATTTTGAGTTGGTTGTAGAAACATTACTAAGTTATTTAACTTTATTTCTAGATTTTTCTTTTTGTTGTTGTTTATTTAGTAAAATGATCTCCCAATGCTGGCAGATGATTTTGCTTGTTTCGTTCACATTTCTTAAATTTGTGCAACATAGTGAGATCATTTTCCTTAAACCCTAAACAAGTCATGAGTCAGCCAGCGGGCCCAAAGTATCAATACACACGTCTATAACCTAAGAATAGGTCCATTAGTTTGCACTGAAGTCCCTGTAGTTACTGAATATTAAGTATGTAATAAGCCTGGATTGTTAAGGGGTTAATAACATTTGTTCATTTGTTCAAATAAGTATAAAATGTTAAATAATCTCATAATAAGTTTACTGCAATCTCAAAATGAGAAATAATAGATATATCAACTAGATTTAAAATGATTTCACATGCCAAGAAAACACTGTTTGCCATGTAGAACTGAGACGAGACGTGGCTCAGTCATTTGATCAAGAAAGCCAAACAGGAGGGGGCAGTGGCGTCCTCTTACCACGGGGGGCTTCTTGACCCAAGTTACCCTACAGTGCTTGAGATCATTTGTTATTAGCTCTGACCTGCAGTGGAAGTTCTGGACGTTGACATTTCGGTAAGGTGCCGTCTTCCTCTGGCACCAGAGCAGCAGGCCCTCCTTAGCTGAGGTTTCTGAGGAAATGTGAGAACTAATTAACAACATGTCAGTAAGGTGCATGTTAACACCTGCAACAAGACATACCTAATTGTTTTTAAGCATCTATGTCAATGACAGTGGGTGCAGAGTAATGTGCACAATCCCTCCAGGGGCCACACCCCTCACAGTGACCCACGTCTAAATAGCCAGAAACTAATACTGCACATTAAAGTGTGTTGACTTCTTTAGGCTGTTTGTCTGTCCCCAGAAACCTGCCCACACTTCTCTCCTTACCTTCCACTGAAATGTCCTGGATGGCGAAGCGGAGGATGATGGTCCAGATCATTCCCAAGGTCATCTTCACATTTCCATCAACAATCTCTAAAAACCACATACACACATGACAGACTTTACTACAGGCTGTAAAAATGTAAAGGCAGTTTTAGCCCAAAGCTCCAGAGTATTTGGTCCTTCACTATGATCTGTTGTATTGAATAGCTCTTCACTTTGCATGCATTACAGCACATTCTTCAAACGATGGTTCTTCAAGGGTTCTGCAGTTGTTATGGTCTCTAAAAACCGCGTACTTTCTGATGCCTTTTGCATTGTTCTATTGAGTGTGTTTACATGCACTCGATAATCTGATCATAATCAGATTTCTTTTATTTATTGGCTGGTTGCAAAGCAGAGATCCGATTACTGCCTGACTCATGTAGACCCAGAGTTTCCCCATTATCTGATTATTCAAGCGTTGATGGATTACTGACAAAATCAGATTTTCTGCAGTGATCGGACTGTTTGGGGCATGTAAACACACTCACTGAGGTGCCACCGGTATGAAAAGTGCACTCTAAGCAAAGATGAAGGTTTTTATCTGTTCACAGATTCATCAAAAAGGGGCTTCAGATTTTCTAAAACCGTATTTAACTGTTTTGTGCTGATATTATATTTTGTTGTTCTACTTTGTGGTCAAAAATAAATTAGCCATGTTTAATTAGCCTCTTTTAATTATATTCATTTGCGGCTTAGAAAATGGATGGATGGATGGATGGATAGATACATATCACTGTCGGATCAAAAACTCATAACTTCTAAACAGTAACTAGAAAATAGGCATTACTAACTTTTAGTATAAGTTAATGCAACAAAAGGTTAATGTAATTTTAGACCATATCAATTGGCCCATTCATCATGAAATATTGACACAACATAAAGGTCATTTGTTTTTATCTGTAGCAGAGATATGTACAAACTGCACACCAAGCAGTGGATCTTGATTACCTTCAGCTCCAATGGACACAAGCTTAACCCCTTTACTGGTAATGTACTCCAGCGCTTTGTTCACGTTGGCTATTTTGTGGAATCGCATCTTTCCTCTATCTGGCTTGGGCAGCCTTTCGCCTAGAAAAGAATATATTTGTTATAAATATGTTTTCACCTTGGACAGATCATGGCCTTGTGAGGTCCCTGGGCATCAGCAGCTTAGGATGCCCCTCGAACTTTTGCACAGTATTGTAAATTCACAAGCCACATCATAAAAAATCCATCTGTAAAAATTCAATCACATCGATATGAGTAGAGTGAAAGGCAGAGTGAAGATGGCTCGTGAGTACCAGATATGACTTCCAGAAGGAGCATGAGCTTCAGTCCATTTCGGAAATCCTCCTCGATGTTGTCAATCTGAGTCCCAGCTTTACGCAGGTGAGAGTTGCACCAGGCAGTGAATGTCTGAAAGGAGAGAGGCAAAGACAGAGAGACAGCCTTTCATGAAGACCACAATTTCAATGTAACTCATTTCACCCACAGTGGAAAAAAATAATAACATTGTGACTCCAATGACCCACACTATGTGGACAAAAGTATTGGGACACTTAGACATTACACCCACAGGAGCTTTTATGACATCCCATTCTAAATCAATAGGCTTTAATATAGAGTTGGTCCCCCTTAACAGCTATAACAGCTTCCACACAATTTTGCCCATTCATCTTCGTTGAGGTCAGTGCTCTGTGTGGGTCAGTCAAGTTCTCAAGCACCAAACTCACCCAGCCATGGCTTTACGGACCTTGCTTTGTGCATTGGGAAACAGTCATGCTGTATCAGAAAAGGTTCTTCCCCAAACTGTTCTCACAAAGTTGGAAGCAAATAATTTACTGGAACTAAGGGTTCTAGGCCAACCCCTGAAAAAGAACCCCATAGCATTATCCCTCCTCCACCAAACTTTAGAGTCAGCACAGTGCAGTCAGGCAGGTTACGTTCTCCTGGCATTGGCCAAACCCAGACTCGTCCATCAGAGCGTCAGATAGAGAAGTGTGCAACAGTGATACACTGTTTCCACTGTTCCAGAGTCCAGTGGCGGCATGCTTCATAATTTATGGAAAGCAAGTTCTTATTTTGGTTATATACTGTTAGAAATACTGTCCGTGTACAGTTTTTGTTCAAGTATAAATGTGCCTTCAAAGGTACTACAGTGGTTTTAGGGGGAACAGTGAACATGTTCTTCCCAGAAAAGGTACACACACACACACACACACACACACACACACCACACACACATTAATAGAATTTATGTTAATCAGCTGTTTTCAACTGTTGGTTCTCTGTGTTCTCTTAATAACTTCTGGATTTAGATGTCCGACGCCTGAGCAGTGTCTTTTGTTTGCCATTGCTGATCTCTTCTGTGGATTTATTATCACGTTTCAGAACATTAGCACATAAAGAACATCTGTTCCATCAATGACAGCTGGACTGCCACTCATAAATTAACCACATGCTTAAATTTCACTGGCCTGCGTGCAGTGCTGAAAACAGTCTCTGTCAATCAGAACTGAAGGTGACTCAGCTGGGACAGTGGGACGCTCTGTCTTCCACTGTAATTCATTTCAGCGTCTCCACACAGCCTGTAAGGATGCATGGAATTTGAAAGACATGGGGACCATGACGTAACAACAACAAATTAACCACAGCTATAAAGCTGCTTAGCAATGACAGCCAAGTTGTGTGCGTATTGCTGGAAATCTTGCCTGTAGGTCATTATGGAAGACACCAGACAAAGGTACTTAACATTGACTACTGGTCAAGAATTTTAGAACACACCCATTTTTCCAGTTTTTATTGACATTTACACAGTTTACGTCCTGTGAATAACCTGAAATGTTAGAAAGATAAGCGTTAAACTGCCAAAGATTTAAAAAGCTGATCAATAAACTGAAAAATGAGTTATAAACAAGGCCTTTCTTCAGGTAACAAGTTAACAACTGGCAGCTGTCCCGCGGCAACAGAAGTAAATTTAGCTTTGAAGGTTGATGCAAACAATACCTTCAGGCATCCCAACTTTCATTAATAACTTACAAACCCTTGTATAAAAGCAGTGTTGGAAAAGACTTACCACACCTAAAGAAAATAGACAGACTAGCGTAGATCAGTATAACAGATACAAAGTCCAGTTCGAGAAAATTTCCTCAAGCAAAGGTCCAGAACATCATATCTAACTTACATCATTAATCAGTGCCATATACTGTTTACTGAAGTAGCCTAGAGGGTATATCAACATCTTGTATAGTCAAAAACTGAATGTCAAATCAAATAAAGTCCAATTCCGTCATATTACATTTATTTATTTTCTGTCAGTTTTCTCTTTTTAGAGCATGCCATGTGAAATAACTTCCCTCTGACTCACTTTCTCCTCTGGCTGCTGTTTCTTACAACTCATGCAATTGGTTTGTGAGTTTTCCTGGCCGCTAAAGCAGTACTGTAAAGGCTAGAAAAGTTATGGCGATTAAAATGGGACCACCCAGGTGAAATTAAATAATTCTCTACAGTTTATCGGTTATAGGTCCAGGTGCACATAGGACAGCGTCTGGGTCCGGACTCGGACCGTGGTCTGCCTATTAGGGACCTCTGGTGTAAGTCTTTCCTTCAGAGAAATTGCAAAGAAAGCCAGGATATCATAAAGGCACTTGGAACCTGGAGGAAACTGATGGGAACATATCTGGAAGACCCAAACTGCTACATAATCAGAAGACAAGTCTCTGAGAGTCAACAGCGTGGCTCACAGGACAACAGTTTAACGCTTGTTGAAGTAACCAAGTCTCATTTTCATCTGTGAAGATTTCAAACTGCAGGACTGACAGGCTGAGTGGAAAACTTTCTGAGACAAAGGTACTAAACTATAACTGGGCCAGTGAACCTCCCATCAGCAGGGTGGTACCCTCAAGGGTACATCTCAATACCTTTAATCAGGGAAAATAACTTTACCTTAATCCACTGACTCCACACATCCTGTCTCACTCGCTTTATATTTTATTGTTCCGTTTTAAAACATTTGGTTATGAAAAGGTACAAATAGGTAGTTTTCACCTGGAAAAAACTATTTAAGGTTCACAATTGGACCTTAAAACCACTGTTGTATCTTCGAGGGAACATTTACATTGTTTGTACTTTGATGAACAAAACATTTACCTGCACAGAACCTTTATTTCTAACAGTGCAGAAAGCCATTGATAAAATGTCAAATAAGACGAGATTTTCCAGGGCCAGACAGCACCGCCAGTGGATCCCTGAAGACTGCATGAAGGTCTTATGAACGAATGAATCTTTTTATCAAACAGGGTGTTTATCAGGAAAAACAATGGTTCCTCATCAACCAACTGTCAAACATGGATCAGGAACTATGGTGGTCTGGGGCTTTTTTGCTGGATCCAGACAAAGCTCTAACAGGAAAGTCTGTTCACTCGGTGGCCCACCACCAGGCAGTTATTTCCAGCTGTACAAGACAGACTCCTATCCTGTTAAATAGGGAGAGACCAGGGTGTGAAACATAGGGAGCCCTGGGGGGGCCTGGGACCCCTTATGCCAGGATTATTTCACACAAAGGCTGATTATTCAGTAACTACAGGGACTTCCATGCAAACTAATGGAGCTATTCTTAAGTTATATAAGTGTGTAATAAAACTTTGGGCCTGGCAGTGGGCCCACGGTTTGTTAACCTCTTGGACCACATGAATGTCTCAAAATCAAATTTCTGTCAGGTCCTTGAAAATAAACTTATTTTGACAGTATGCAGTCATTGTTTAGCTGCTTCACCCACAATGAACAAGCTTCTGTCTTTTAGTATTCCTGACTAAATAAAGCTGCAGCACTGGTCTGCCTCAAAGTGGTCTGCTTTTAACTTGGTTCACCCAGTTGGTCCTTCATAGCCAAGCAACTGTAACTATGCCCAGGATCCAAAAAACTTACAATATGCTGTAATTTATGTGGAAATCTGAAAACTTGACCAATTTACCCAAGAGACTGGGGTAAAGAGTGAATTTCTCAAACTGAAGACAAACGAGGAGATGTTTAAGATTTCAATTGATGTGAGGAAAAACGCATTACCAAGCTAGAAAAGAGCATTTCCAGAAGAATTGTTAAACCAAACATTTTGTTGCAATTGACTGCTGTTCTCATTTCTATCATTAGAATTATTGAATTTGTTAATGTATTATGGAAATGATACTTCACTATATTCCAAAAGACATAATTTCAACTATAATTGATAAATCAATAATTTGCGTTCTCTTACATAATAGCAAATTTGAGAGATTTTACCTAACCCCCATTTCACTCCCAAACAAATGTTGGGACTCTAATCCAAATGCACATGTTCAAACCAGAGACACTACTTATAGAAAGCCACCATCCAACACAGCTAACTCTATTTCATTAACACTCTGATATTGATTAGAAAACTTAAATCATGAGTTCAATGTTCAACAATATCAAATATCTAAAGCTTGTCTCCTGGTTACAAAACATCTGTGAGAAAGATTACAGATGCGCTGTAAAATCCAAACCCAGCATAAAAATGAACTAAAGTGGTGGAAGTGGAAATGTTCAAAACCCATCCTGCTCTGATTATCCAAAACAGAAACTCCAACAAGCCTGGCTGAGTGTCAGCTGTGCAAACACATTCACCCCACACTGTTATAAATAAAGGTTCTGTGCAGGTACATCTTTTGTTCATCAAGGTACATATAAGGTAAATGTTCCCTTAAAAGGTACAACAGTGGTTTTAAGGTCCAACTATGAACCTTAAATATGTTTTTCCCAGGTAAAAAGTACATATTTGTATCAAGCTGTCACTCAAAAGAAGGGACAGCCAACAAAATACTCAGATCTGAGGTCTAATCCCCGATCTGAGACAGCCAAAGTTGACAGTGGTGAGGAAAAACTCTAAAATGGTAAACAGTGTTTGTGTACGTGCGTATTCCCGTATAAGTATCCTGGGGCAATATGACTGCTGTTTTCCATCAATTTTTAGTTTGTTTTGTAATGTTTGCTCCTATGTTTTGATGTTTCCCTGTTGGCTGACGAGTTCACCAGCACATTAATCGAGATAGAGGCTGAGAGTGATTTTTTGTGGGCTGGCCGTTTGAGCAATGCCACACTGCAGCTGTGATGCAGCCTGGACTGGTGGTGTTTGGCTGTATGAAACTGACACCCCTTCGTGGCTAAGGACATTTCCGGCCTTCAAGGCTTCCCAGGCCAGCCTCCTGCA
The DNA here is from genome assembly GCF_015220715.1 of Pygocentrus nattereri. Taxonomy (NCBI): domain Eukaryota; kingdom Metazoa; phylum Chordata; class Actinopteri; order Characiformes; family Serrasalmidae; genus Pygocentrus; species Pygocentrus nattereri. The sequence goes on from NC_051223.1 coordinate 36,302,809, forward strand.
TTATGTTATGTATTTGTGGCAGAGTGAGACCTCCTCTCGTGGCTAAGGCCCCTTCCAGGCTAGCCAGCTGACTTTATACTGTGGTCTGGGGAGTAGCTCTGGCAACTCTGTGTGTGTTGTTTAATATATTGTTGATTATGTATTTTGTTACTTTTGTAAAGCACCTAATTGTAAAGCGTCCATGTTCGTGGGAAACACACTATAAAGTGATGATAGTGATGATATGGAAGAAAAACCTCTAGTGAACCCAGGCTCAGAAAGGGTGCTCTTTGGGGAGCCCTCCAGAAAGGACAGAATAGACTTGCATATGATTAAAATGTGATTAGGAGTGCCTGAAGGGGCAGTCATGGGCTGGAAGCTAGGGAACCAGCTTTGTGACTGGAAAGTCGCCGGTTTGATCCCCGGAGCTGACAGCTTGTGACTTAAGTGCCCTTGAGCAAGGCGCCTAACCCCCAACTGATCCCCGGGCATTGTGGATAGGGCTACCCACCGCTTCGAGCAAGTGTGCTCACTGCCCCCTAGTGTGTGTGTGTGCTTATTAGTGTGCATGTGGTGCTTTACTGCATGAATAGTTTAAATGCGGAGGTGAAATTTCCCCGTTGTGGGACTTAAAGGGTCACTTAACTTAAAATAGATGAATTGGCATAATAACCTATATAAAAGAAAACAACATAAATGTTTGTTGTGCTCATGCCTGAGTGCAAGTTTCAGTTAATTAACATAGTTGTAATAAACGTTTCTGAAGGATAAGACTGAAAATTATAAACAAGACATGAATTCTATTCAAAGAGTGTCCTGAAACTGAATTTGAACACTGTACAGGGAGCCAGTGATCTCTGCTGGAGTAACTTTGAGCACCATGGAGGTGCAGCTGCTCGAGTTTTTAAAACGGTGATAGTGGAGTTTTGGAGGGTCCCCCAGAGTCACCTAAAGTAGAGCACCGAGTGCCAACTCCAGACATAACAATAGCAAACAGGTGTTGCATTTCATCAGCACTGTCCTGTCAATACCCTCCCTGTGGCCATGAAGTGTACAATTTAACATGCTTCATGTCTGTGATCACGCTGATATTTCTGCCTGAGGGAAAAGGCACCCCAATTTAGCAATAAAGCAGCACTCAGAGGTGTTTTGTACAGATAATATACCAAACGTTGAAACTGAGAAATTTTATTGTTTTTTGAAAAATATTTGCCCATTTTGAATTTGATGCCAACAACACATTCAAAAAAAGTTGGGATGGGCCAACAAAAGGCTGGTAAAGGGGAGTAATGCTAAAAAATAAACTGGTGGTTGACTGACAACAGGTCAGTAACATGACTGTACACTCACCAGCCACTTTATTAGGTACACCTGTTCAATTGCTTGTTAACACAAATCGCAAATCAGCCAATCACACGGCCGCAGCTCACTGCATTTAGCCATGTAGAGGTGGTCAAGGCGACTTGCTGAAGTGCAGCCCGAGCATCAGAACGGGGAAGAAAGGGGATTTCAGTGACTCTGAACGTGGCGTGGTTGTTGGTGCCAGACGGGCTGGTCTGAGTATTTCAGAAACTGCTGATCTACTGGGATTTTCACACACAACCATCTCTAGGGCTTACAGAGAACGGTCCGAAAAAGAGGAAATATCCAGTGAGCGGTCAGTTGTGTGGACGAAAATGCCTTGTTGAAGTGAGAGGTCAGAGGAGAATGGGCAGACTGGTTCCAGATGATAGAAAGACAACAGGAACTCAAATAACCAACCAGAATCTCTGAGGAACGTTTCCAACACCTTGTTGAAAGTCTGACATGAAGAATTAAAGCAGTTCTGAAGGCAAAAAGGGGGTCCAGCCTTTTACTAGCAAGGTGTACCTAATAAAGTGGCTGGTGAGTGTATATAAAATTAGCATCTCAGAGAGGCGGAGTCTTTCAGAAGTAAAGATGGGGAGCAGTTTGTCACTCTGTGAAAAACTGCACGATCAAATAGCGCAACAATTTAAGAACAACATTTCTCAACGTAAAATAGCAAAGAACTTTTGTTTTTCATCATCTGCAACACATAATATCACTAAAAGATTCAGAGAATCTGGAGAAATCTCCGTAAACCAGTATTTGCTGGTCATGATCTTTAGGACCTCAGGCAGCACTGTATTAAAAACAGACATGATTCTGTAGTGGAAATCACTGCGTGGGCTCAGGAACACTTCTGAAAACCACTGGCTGTGAAAACAGTTCATCACAAATGCAAGTTAATACTCTAAAATGCAAAGAAGAAACTGTATAAACAGCATCCAGAAATGCTGCCACATAAACTGCTAAACTGACCTGCCTGCAGTTCAGATTTGTCACCCACTGAAAACATCTGGACGGGTCTGAAATGAAAAATACGACAAAGAAAACCCCGAACACTTAGAGTGTTTTTAAAAGAAGAGGTGATGAAACACAGGTTCAGGGTAAACAGCCCTCTGTCCTGCTTGGACAGCTAAATTAAAGACAAAATAGTGTGCAGGGGTGTTCAGTCTTTTCTGCAAAGGCGTGCTCCTGCTTGATTGGAAAGAAGTTACCTGCGACACTGGCCCTCTGCGGACAAGGCTGGACACCCCTGCTTCGGCCTGTACGTGTTCTCATCAGTTTTGTCAAGGTTCAACAGGACTAAGGACTGGTAGGAACTATCAGTGAGCACTGATAATAAATGACCAATAGCAACAGCTGGTTGAAACTGTCCACTTACTCTCTAGTTTCTGCTGTCCAGTGCTAAACAGATCACTGTATAGTGGTTGGTAGTTTCCTGTGCCTGTATTTTGTTGCGTCCTGGAAGAATTTCATTACTCAATCAAACAGTGTTAATGATCTCTAGTGACCTCTCTTATTAATGACATCACTAGAAATAAGAACTTTCAAAAGCATGAAAACAGGATCCTGGATGGCAAATGGGAACGAGATAGTGAAGTTGTAGTCATGACTTAGAAAGGCATGAAATAAAATAAATAAGTGGTAGCTTTAACTCAGTAATGTGTGGGAATTACATAAATAAGCCATAGCCACAACTTAGTACGGTGTGGGAATGAGATAATTAAATGGTAGTCTTAACTCAGTAATGTGTAGGAATGACATAAATAAGCTGTAGCCACAACTCAGTAAGGTGTAGGAATGAGATAATTAAATGGTAGCCTTAACTCAGTAATGTGTGGTTTTGAGAAAATTAAGTCATAGCTGAGCTTAGTTAGATGTGGGAATGAGATTATTAAGTGGTAGCCTTAAGTCAGTAATGTGTGGGAATGAGATAATTAAGTGGTAGCCTTAACTGAGTAATGTGTGGGAATGAGATAAGTGAATCATAGACACAACTTAGTAAGATGTGGGAATGGGATAATTAAGTGACAACTTTAACTGAGTAATGTGTAGTAACTTACTAAGATGAGGGGAGGAGATTGTTAAGTCATAGCCACAACTTACTAAGATAAGAAGAGGAGATAGTTAAGTCATAGCCACAACTTGTGGGAAAGAGAATTATGTTGTGGCCATGACTTAGTAAAGTGTGGGAACGAGACAAGTCATCATGAGAAGAGATAATTAAGTTGTGATAATTAAATGTTGGCCATGACTTAGTAAGGGGTCAGAATGAGATTGTTAAACAATAGCCATGACTTATTAAGGCATGTGAAGGAGATAATTAAAGTGTAGCCTCAACTTAGGTCAAACAAGGTGTGAGGACTTGATAAGTCAGTCATGGCCCCAACTCAGTAAAGCATGGGAATAGGATAATTGAATTGTTCCCACACTTTACTAAGTCATGTCCACACATTAGAATACCATTTCTACAACTTAATAAGTTGTGGCCATGCATTACTTTTTATTATGAAGGAGGGCTCTGCACTGTGGTGAGAAGGAACGATGAGAGTTGACTTTCAGTTGGACTAAATTTCACCGCTGATTCTTTTTTAAAATAATCCGTTAAGTCCAGCCAATGAGCTTCAAGACCTGCATTGCCAGCACAGCAAAATCACCAATACTGACTTAACATTGTATTGATTTAACACAGACAGCATTGAGATGTAATCTACTGTGTTCATTTGCATCCAGTTGGACTTACATGAACACTGCAGGACTACATTAAACACTGGGGGATTTTGCCCTGTGAGAAAAGCCTTTTAACAACTGAACCTTACGGTGAGAAAAGTGCACACCACAAATGAGCTCCCAACCAATTGGCACTGGATTAGTGGAGCCCTGATCCTTTATGAGGAGTTAAATTTAGTCCTAGCATCCATTCTGTGCATCTGCTCACAGTCGTCATACTGTGCACATGGTTAGAATGGCACAGTAAGAAAGGTGTTTGTCAGTGCGCTTGTTCTATTGTTAGTGTTCTCACAAACACACACACACACACACACACACACACACACACACACACACTCTCCACCTCAACTGGACTGTTTCAATGCCTCCACCAATCATCACCAATTACCTATGCAAAGTAATCAGATTTCCAATATGCATGTAAATACCACCAGAACTCTGCTATGTGGTTTCTACCAGAGTTTCTCTACTAAAGAGGCTCCTGAACCTTTTAATGCCAGGACCCATGTATAGATGTAGTATTTGCGCTGCAACCCACCAAACATTCTGTGAAGTGAAATACCACATGAACGCACCTCAGAAGTGCTAAGCTTTCAGCCCAGTTTTACTCAACATACTGTTCTTTCGATCAACAAACGCAACAGCCCACCCTGATGAAAGACTTCAACATGGACAGACCTACACCAGTGAGATTGTGGAATGGAAAGTGATAAAATTATAAGACTCATTTTGCTGCTGTCAGAAGAAAACCTTGTATCTCCATATTTGTTGTTTGTCCATTTTTGAAATAATTTGAAAATGCCTGTTACACTTTACATCATACGTAAATCTCATGAAGAATGGACCATAAGAAATGGCCCAAAATTACATGGGAAACAAGTCTGGCTCCATTGACTTACATTAAAAGCAAAGTATGTTTTTTTCCTTCTCCTGTAAAGTTACCATTTTGGAGATACAAGGTTTTGTTCTGACAGCAGCGATATATATAAGATCCACCCATCTGCAGCTACACATCATTTATCAGCCAGTCTTAAGTCCGTCTATCCAGGGGGTCACACTTAACATCTTATTTAAGGCTTCTTTTTTCTCATAATGGAGATTTTAGAAGAAAGAATTCAGAAAGCCCTGCGCCTTCATTAACGCAGCACTGAGATACGCTTTTTTTCTCATGAGACAAAGAAAAGTCGAGGAGGAATTCTGAGGTTTTGGGATGAATCCGACAGTAAAGAGTCATCTGTGAAGCAATATTTTGATCAACGTGAGAAAATCTTTGGTTTGTTTCTCAGGAGCCGAAATTCAGAAACATGATCCTGCATAATTTAACGGTTACTATAATCTTACCTGACTCAGACGTCTTTACAGTGGTGGTGATAGGAACCAGAAATGAAGCGTCTCTCAATACTGCATTAATGAAGTCTCATCCGGCTCATAGATCACTGAATGATTAGGTTACAGTTAATTTAGGGCTGAAGTGAATCAGACACTTCTCACATCTGATCAAAGTGAGAAAATCCGAGGTTTATTCTCAAGAGCCGAATTTGAGAAACATGAGAAAATAGTTTTAAAGTTAAATTCTATTGATTTTTCAGAATTCCTGTCTAAATGAATGGGTAATATGTAGATGAAGTCAGTCAGAGTGGTTTGGTGTGAGATGGTTCACTGTAGAAAAACTGACAGCCTCAGATTTCTTTACAGTGGTGTTGATGGAACCAGAGGTCACAATGTCGACATCACACATAGAGACATATTATTTACCATCCAGAACCACCAGACCCACTGCCCTGCCTGTCCCTCTCCACCATGAATGGAGTTAAAAAAGGTTTAAAGCTAGAAACTGGCAGAAAACAACGTCTCATACGTCACACAACACATTTATAACCCTTTGTCTCTTTAGAGGTTAAATGCTTGAGACGTCTGGTTCCTAACGCCAATGTTTTGGACAATTCTGACTTAGTGAGTGTCTCAATAACAGAGCACATCACCCCAAACCACTCTGACTGACTTCCTTTACATCCTAAAGAATTTCCTTGAAAGTCTGAAAACCCCCACCTTCCTCTGCTGTTTCTCCCAGGCGGGGTCCAGCAGCAGGTCCCGGTCCCACTCGTCCTCCTGCAGCATGTACTCCTGCTCATAGCCGTTGTACTCCATGTCCACAAAACAAGGCAATGCGCGCGCTCTCTGACCCGTGGTTGCCTCGTGCGCGCTTCCAACTGCCCACCAGGCCACGCGAGCCAGGGCATTTAATAGTTATTTGCCACGGCACGTGACGCAGTGTCGCCCGGTCACTCAGTGAAGGTGCAGAAGTGAGCGAGGGCGCAGCAGAGCTGCAGTAAAGGTCAGACAGCCTTCACTCCCACAGCTGTGCTCCAACAACACAGACACGAGCTGCAATGTGGAAACAGCAGATCAGCCGGTCAGTACCAGAGTAACTCAGGAACTCAGGGGAACTATTACAGCAGTGAGATCATCACTCAAGGGTAGAACTGCACTGACCTCCTGAGTCCATCCAGCATTGACCAGCACAGAGAGTGAAGTTTGCTCTTCTCTGCGATCAAAACAAAGCAGAAACTCACCTCAAAACAAAAGCTCTTAAAAACTGTGAAGGACTGAAAACCTGCTCACTTTATCCGGGGGTTCTGAAGCTCAGGATGCCAATACTTTTGAAAAGTAACTTAACACACTTTATGTTTGCTGAATTTGACTACGTCTTAGCCATAATATATACACGTCCCCTCGCTCTTCTACAAAGCGCTCAATAAAACCTTTTACCACCCTACCATTTATAGAAAACGTCCCAGAACTATCAACTCCAGTCTCCACTCCATCAGTCCCAATGGAGTTAGATTTACTAACCGATTGTCTGGAAAATACCTTTCGATCTACTCTAGAAAATGTGGCGCCACTTAAAATAAAAAGGATAAGACAGAAAAAGCCCCGTGGTACAACGATAAAACCCGGACCTTAAAACAAACAGTTCAGAAACTAGAGCGGAAATGGCGACAAACCAAGCTGGAAGTGTTCCACTCTGCCTGGAAGGACGGCCTTATAGAGGATAGAAATGCTCTCACTAAAGCTCGCTCAGCATATCCGGCCTCACTGATCGAGAATAATAAATATAATCCTAGAGTTCTGTTTAATGTGATTTCCCAAATCACAAAAAATCAGGCAGGTACTGAACCACAAATTCCAGCGACTCTCACCAGTGAAGTTTTTATGGACTTCTTTAATAATAAAATCTAAAATATTATACAACAAATTCAACCCACAGTGTTAAATCCAACTTGGCTGTCATCTGACATGGCTTATATCAAACCTAACATAGTTGTAGGAGAAAGGCTGGAAACTTTTTACCCACTCCCACAGCTGGAGCTAGAGAAGATCATCTCCTCTGCAAATTGCACAACCTGCACACTCGATGCAATTCCCTCAAAATTACTCAAAGAAGTACTGCCAGTTATTATAAACCCTCTTTAACTATAATAAACTTGTCCATTAGTCTGGGCTTTGTTCCCAAAGTCCTCCCAAAGGACCATTATTATTTACACTATACATGTTACCGTTAGGCACCGTTATAAGTAACCATGGCATTAACTTTCATTGTTATGCAGACGATACGCAACTGTACATATCAGCCAAGCCTGATGACAAATACAGATTAAAGAAAATAGAGGACTGTGTAAAAGATGTGAAATAATAACATTTTACATTTTTGTTAAAACTGTCTTTACTGGAATTCTGTTAAGCTGCTTTGTGACAACATCAGCTGTAAAAAGCGCCACAAATAAATTTGACTTGACTTACTTGACTGATGGAGATGCTGATCAGGTCTGATTCTGATTTGGGGGCTTTGAGGAAACTGCAGCCCCTCTTCACCGCTAACGGCCCTCAGATTCATCAGAGAAGCTGCGGTTTGGAGGTGAAATGAAGGGAGACAGTAAAACTAAAACCACAGTTTTCACTAAACCGCACTTTCTCGTGATCACGTTTAACAGATACAGACGCAGCCTGGCCGCTTTCTGCTCCCGCGGCGAGCAGCGGTGTTAGAGACCATCACACAATTACAGGAAGAAATGATCAGCGTCGCCGTTTCAACAACCTCGAATTAAACACGCAGAAACGTTCATGAGGGACGAGGTGAAACGGAGAGAGAGTCTAACTGATCTGTGGATCAGATGTAGAAATATTAATGTGCGGAGGTTTAAACGCTGATCATTTCTTCCTGTAATTGTGTGATGGTCCCTAACACCGCCATTTGACCGGGAGCAGAAACACAGCGGGCCGTTTGCTGTGAAGAGGGGCTGCAGTTTCCTCATAACCCCCCAAATCAAACTCAGACCTGATGAGCGTCTCTGTTCATCTAATTAATCTAACCGCGCATTCAGCTAAAAATAAAACAGAACGAATGAGAAAATCGTGATAACGAATAAAAAAACGTACACACGAAGTAAAGAAAACGTGTGCACGATTAAAACTAGTGAACGATTTAAGAAATCGTGATGTACAGCACAAAACTCGCGTATGAACTGCAAAACGTTCACTCGAATTATTATTTTGAATTTTTAATACCAGCAACACATTCCAAAAAGTTGGGACGAGAGCAACAAAAGGCTGGTAAAGTAGTGTAACGCTTATAAAACACCTGGTGGTTAATTGGCAACAGGTCAGTAACATGATTGGGTGTAAAATGTGCATCACAGAGAGGCGGAGTCTTTCAGAAGTGAAGATGGAATCTATGGATACCATCAAATAGCACAACAATTCAAGAACAATGTTTCTCGACATAAAGTGTGATGATTGGTAGTATGTTACTGCAGAACACTAGGTGTCAGTAAAGGAGATATGGGCACGGGGGAGCAGAGGAAGGAAGAAAAGCACAAATGGTAATGCAAAACCTGTTGTGTGAATAAAAAATAAAAAAGCAAACATTAAGAATACAGTTCTTTATTAAAGAGAACAAAACATGGTACCAGGAGTGAAACTTCTGTGAATACAGAGTCTGAGAGTTTGTGAGGATTGTGAGAAGCGACATGACGGACGGATTGAAGCCACCGGTGCACCTGAAGTTGGCCGGGAATGTCGACAGCAATTGGCGCGCTTTCCAACGGCAATTTCAACTGTTCCTGGAGGCTGTGGGACTGGATACGAAGTGGGATGCCAGAAAGGTAGCATTATTACTCGCGATGGCTGTGGAAGTCTACAATAGTTTCATTTTTGATGAAGAAGGTGACAATTCAAAACTTGGTTTCAGACAGTAAAAAAGGCTAGACACTGTAAAGGAATCCAAGCTGGATGTTGGAACTGAGTAGTGTAGCATGTTTAAATATTAAAATAACATTAGTTGTTGTAAACTTAAGCAATTATGCATTAACGTCTTATAACATAAACGATTTAAAATTCTTGTTTACACACCGGTTGAGAGAAAACAGAAAACTGACCGTGTGTAATTTTCAACCATAAATGAACCTGATAATGATCTCTAATTGACGGTTTCAGAGAAAGAGACCTCACCATGTCAACAATATGATTTACTGAATGAAATCACTTCAGTGTTAAACGGTGCCCACTGCATTCGCTAGACCCTACAGGAGTGTTGTTGCTAGGAGATGAACGCATCATTCTGGACCACATGTGGAAGGGAACTAACTACTTATAGCAGAGCGCTTCGGTGTAGCTCCACTGGTGTGGTGGATCTCGAGCTCTCCTGCATATTTCGCAGCTCAGCACATCTCCAGTTCTCCAGTCCACTACTTTTCTAGTCCACTTCAACCTCTCCAGCTGTCCGGGAAAACTTAACCTGCAGCATGAACGCTACCCGGAGGCACCAGGCTGAGTGTGCTGAGCTTTTAGCAGCATCTCTCAATGGGACAGAGCTGCCGCTCCCATGGCTTCCTGATGTGGCATCCTGCAAGTTTTGGAGTGTCGACTATAATGAGGTCTTGGGTAACGTCTCAGCAGTTTTGGTGGCGATTTTCTTCATTTTTTCCTCTTCTATCAATACTTGCCTGCTGGTGAGACTGGGGCAGTCAGAATCTCTGTCCTGGCAGGCACGCTACACACTCCTGAAGAATCTGATTGTGAGTGATCTGTTAAAGACTCTAAGTGTGGCTCCCTCGGCTCTACATTGTTTTGCAAACCATCAGACTCTGAAGTTCAATGCAGGGTGTGTCGTCCAGTATTTTACCACCTCACTGGCCATCATCACCTCACTGCTGATTGTGACGTCCATGTCTTTGGAGTGTTTTCTCTACACATGCCACGCCTCTCGTTACTTGAACATTATGACGAATGCACGGATTCGCATTCATGTGACTTTTGTCTGGCTGTTGGCTTTGACAGGAGCTGGCACATCTACTGTACTGGTGCTAACAGGAAGAGCTGAGTTTGGCCACATTATCTCAGGGCTGGTGTGTGAGCCAGAAGTCGTGAAAGCCCAGCTTGAGAACCTGCTGTTTTTTGAAAAGTTCAACAAAGTTTTCACTACATTCTTGCTTATCCTCTGTCTACTTGTATTCTCTTTTTCGGCCGCATGTTCGAAGCAGCCAGGCAACATCCGTGATCGCCGCACTGTGGCTTTTTACCTTTGTATCTATTTCCTACATCTGTTTCAATGTATGGTCAACAGCCATTTGGTGGCTCTACTGCTAGTTCTGGTTCCACCATGCGTCAACCCCACGGCTTACAGGAGGAGAAACATTTGAGAAAAATATTGTTTATGTTCGTGATCTCAGTCATTATAATAAAGTTTCTTACTCCTTATTTGGTCATTTGAGAAACTAAATCAAAATATCTTTGATTATTCTCGAACAAAAATGAAAGGCACATTAAAACTTTTAAACTACAGTGATGCCACCTAATCTGACCTTTAGAATCATGGCCATAACTATTAACATTATGCTGTACATCAGGCTGTATTTTGTCTCTTTATGGCTGCATCTAATACCACATACTGCACTAATGAAAGCACTTTTAATAGTGATGCACTGTTTTTAACATACTATTTAACATGGCAGCAGGCGCTTTGGACACAGCCTATACTCTAGTGAGTACTCTGTCCTTCCCAATTAACTGGGGTTTGGTAGAGACAGACGTTTTTAATGCATGTTTAATATATGCTTTTTCTATAATCAAATACTAAGATGCCAGAGGGGAAAAGAGAAACAGAGAGAGGTAAATGAAAAAAAGAAAAAGGACACTTACCACGAGCGCCGCTGGGTCTCCGGTAGTTCAGCTCCCGAGGTGAGAGAAGAAGAAAAGGAGAGGACAATTAGCCCACAGTCTCTTATTCAGTGAGGAGGACGTGAATGGGAAATTGCCGGAGGAGCGGACGGGAAGAGACCCCTGAACGGACATGAGACAGTCGTATCCATCCACCTGCAGAGCAGTGCAGCAGCTTCAGCCCCCACGCTGTCAGACCCTCACAGCTACTGCGGTTAAACCAGCTGCCTTTGGCCAAATCGTGGTTAAATTAGCGCTATCTATAATAAATATATCTATTATTGTTTGGTTGAACCCTTAATAAAAGACGCGCACTGGGAACTTTCCTTGTGTGTGCAGTGTTCTTTTTGTAGTGGACACTTCAAAAACCTTAAGGTCATTCTGCTAAAATGATGCCCACAACACCACAAACTGGCAGTCAGAATTCTCACATTTCTCAATGGTACTTTCCAAACTAGGCTAGTAAAACTTGAAGCATTATACGATGGTCATTCCCAATGAGTAATTCATAAAACCAGCAGATATCAGCTCACAGTTTATCATAATGAAGTGATTCGGCTGTGGGAATTTAAAATAATGGGCAGCCAAAATCTCCAGTGCTGTCAAATGTGTTTTAATATGTTAAACTAAGAACATGATCAAATGCTCATTTCTAATAAACAGTCCATAAAACCAGCAGATATCAGAGAACAAGTGGATCTTTGAATCATGAAAGGGTTCTTCAGACTGATGGAGAGTGTGCTGTAGATGGGTCAATATAGGACCTTTTCAAAAAGTGTTCTGCATAGAACCAGAAAGGGTTCTTCTACTGTGATGATATCTGACTTTGTACCATTGTCTAAGCATTTTTAAAAGAGCTCATGTAATAGTGTTTCTGACAGCAGCTTATCTTTAAAGCACACACTAGTCACTGAGCAAACATTTGTTGAGCAGATTCAGTGAAAATGATAGTAAATATATTTAAATAACACAATATCACAATACTTCCGGATGATTCTGTGATTCACAGTGTGTCAATGTGACATCTGAGAAGTTAGAACAGACAAATCAGTTCCACATTTTAAAGACACTTTCAAAAATTATGAATCCAAATACTTGTATTCAACATTTCACACACTGTGCTGCACTAAATCTAATTAAACAGGACAAATTGTGTTCTCTTTTTAATCAAACATGCAGTTCCGAAGAGATTTTTAAGCACTGATGATATTCCAACTATATAGACCGATCAGGCATAACATTCTGACCACCTCCTTGTTTCTACACCCATTGTCCACTTTATCAGCTCCACTTACTGTATAGCTGCACTTTGTAGTTCTACAGTTACAGACTGTAGTCCATCTGTTTCTCTGATACTCTGTTACCCTGTTCTTCAGTGGTCAGGACCCCATGGACCCTCACAGAGCAGGTACTATTTGAATGGTTGATCATTCTCAGCACTGCAGTAACACTGATGCAGTGGTGGTGTGTTAGTGTGTGTTGCGCTTGTACGAGTGGATCAGACACAGCAGTGCTGCTGGAGCTTTTAAACACTGTGTCCACTCACTGTCCACTCTATTAGACACTCCTAACTTGTCAGTCCACCTTGTAGATGTAAAGTCAGAGACGACAGCTCATCTGCTGCTGCACAGTTTGTGTTGGTCATCCTCTAGTCCTCCACCAGTGGTCAGAGGAAGCTGCCCACAGGACGCTGTTGGCTGGATATTTTTGGTTGGTGGACTATTCTCAGTCCAGCAGTGACACTGAGGTGTTTAAAGACTCCAGCAGCACTGCTGTGTCTGATGTCTAATCAGTGTACGTAGAAAGGTATATTGGGCCGCAATTTATCAGGACAATGATAAATACTGAAACATTGGCCAGCTCTATCAACCCACCAAGAGACGTCAATGACCACTACTAAAGTCCTAAAAGATCTGCTGGTTCCTAGATCCTCCAGCCCCAAAACAATAAACCAGGCTGAGTCCCGGGTTGTTTACAAGCCAACCAACACTCCTTTCTAGTTCTAAAACCTGATTGCTTAACATACTCACACATGACTGCACACATCAGCTGAATTCTGCATTCATGTGCACGGTTATTAAAACAATTAAGCTGGCAAAGGTGCTCTCTATCATCAAAGAGCTTAATGTCTCTAAACCTACATCATAGAAAGTTATAACACTGAACGTTTATAACTTGTATAAGCTGCCTGAGACACTGTTTTACAGTAGTTTTAGCATAATATTTTAGCCTAAATGCTATTTTTAAAGGTCATTTATAGTGGAGGGGTTCATGCTGGACATGATCATCCCCTAAGAAAACTGTGTTTTGTTTTTCAGATTTACCACTACTTTACCATCATCAACGACACACTGAAAAACTCAGAAGACGTGTGTTCACTGGTGGTGTTGGGTAATAAATAAAAAGGCTATTGTACGACGCCTGGTTCCTATCACCACCACTGTAAAGACATCTGAGTCGGTAAGTTTCTTTGCAGTAAACCTTTTAAAATAAAAACGCTCTGAATGACTTTGCTGAGCTGTCAGTGATTGAATTATGCAGACCTTCAGAAAAATTGGTGGAATTAATCCTTAATAACCACCACGATCATACTGTTCACAAACTACACTGCCTGCCAGAAGTGTTTATTGTGATTGTGGTGAATATTATCATTAATAAATTTAATTATTTATTGAACACAATGGGGGTGTTTCATTATATTGTGGCAGAAGAGGAGTTAGAGGAAGCCGCATTGCTGCTAAGAGAAGTGCTTCTTTATTAGCACCAACAGAAAAAGGCACATATATAAGGAGGAAAAGAGCAGGGAGGTCACCTAAAGCCATTAAAGCCCCACTAACACTGACCATCACAACCCAAACTGACAAAACTCACACCCAACACAAAATAACACAACTCTTAAATAAAGACGGTACATTTCAAAGGCAAGCCACTCAGTGCTGTGCTGGTCTTTCACTGCTGTGAAAGGGAAATTCAATTGCTGATGTAGCCAAAGTCATTGAGATCATTGCGATGTTAAATGGTTAATTGTAGAGAAACTCATGACCACTAATTTCTTTAGTGGTAGTGATAGGAATCATGTCTACAATACAAATATAACCATTTTATTCACTAATCAAAACCACCAATGAAACGACACGTTTTTTGAGTATTTATACACTATATGGCCAAAATTATGTGGAAACCTGGCTGTCACACCTATGTGGGTTTGTTGGACGTCTCGTTCCAAAACAAAGGGCATTAATATGGACCTATAAGCCTTAATGTTTAAAAATGGGCAGCTCCAAATGAGTAACAAGCTTTTTACACTGTAATATTGTAGTGCAGAGACTTAGCAGCGCTGGTTCTGAGGGCTTGCAGTCCAGCACAGGTTAGTGCTTAAACATATCTGTGTACCTGTCTCCCTCTAGTGGAACAGAGACAAATCACACACGCTCTTTCACTCAGTGCCTGTCCGTCTACAAAGCACTGTGTCACTGACCAAGCAGACTCTCACTGAAAGTGAAGGAATTACTCTGATTAGGCTTTAACAATGTTTGTACATTACAAATACCTTGTATTAAAACCGTCCAGCCAGTGTTTGTCCTTCGGTCACTCTTGCATAAAGAGGTATTTGAAGGTTGACATGACTCACAACTTCTGCCCTGCGATGGACTGGCGACCTGTCCAGGGTGTATCCTGCCTTCCGCCTGAAGACTGCTGGGATAGGCTCCAGCATCCCCCCGCGACCCTGACGGAGAAGCGGCTTAGATAATGGATGGATGGATGGATGACTCACAACTTGTCATGACATGAAACGGTAGCTACAGCCATAACGTCAGTGCACCAAGGGCTTAAACTGGACGCTGTCAAAAGTGGACCAGAGAAGGGTCCGTCCATCACTCGGGCTGAGGTCACCAAGGTGGTTGGAAAACTCCTTGGTGGCAGAGCACCGGGAGTGGATGAGATCTGCTCGGAATACCTGAGGGCTCTGGATGTTGTAGGGCTGTCTTGGCTGATACGCCTCTGCAACATCGCGTGGACATCTGGGGCGGTCCCCCTGGAATGGCAGACTGGGGTGGTGGTCCCACTTTTTAAGAAATATAGATATAGATATATATAATCTCTCACTTGATACAATATACTTATTGATTGTATGTAATTCTATATAGAATCTTTTTAAAAAGGGTTCTATATACCACCAAAAGGGTTCTGCTCCTATTGCGAAGTCAAGCTTCTAACAATAAAATGAAACCCTTATGGTGCTGTATATGGTTCTATGTAACACGTTCTCCATCAATCAGACGAACCATTTCACCATGCAGGGAACCATTTGAGCACAAGCAAACATTTCAGTCAACAGACTTTCATCAGTGCTCCACGAAGACAGAAGCACTTCTGGGGATGGTCAGTGAAAGGAATTTCCCTAATAGGGCAATTTGAATTTTCTGTAAAATAAGCCGTACTGTGAGCACAGTAATGTTAAGCAATGTAATATAGTGTGAAACATCCTGCATCTTTCAGCACATGTTCTCACCACTGACTGTTTCAATAAGGGAGAAAACACCTGCCTGGCAGCTCTGAACTACTCAGTGGCAACGTCCTGTAATCTATAAGTGTCAAACTCAAACTGCACTTACAATTTCTGCGACTTATCTATACTCCTCCACGAATAAAAAGACTGTTCTGACTTGTGTCTCTGAACATTGATGCCTCTGTGTCGTCTGTTCTGACTCCCCGGAGCTCGGAGGGAGAATAAACAGGTTCACTGAGGTGACGGTGGGATCAGAAAAGGGCGGGAGGACGATTTCTACCAAAGATGCATATGATCACTTAACATATGAACTTGGCACTGTCCAGTTATGGTCACATCACCCAACACGTGTTATGGTAATGTCAGGTGTGAACCGGGAGAATAAGCTTCCCATAATGCATCAGTAATGAGCCACCTAATCAACTGCGTCATGACAGCCAAGACAAACGAAATTGCTGGTGTAGCTTCTTTCTTTAAATAATACAGAACCAGAGATATTCTTACCTCTACACTTTCTGTAAAACCGGTTAAATGAACCACAGTTCATTTCCAGAGCAGCCACAGGAGACAGAAGATCTTGGGAAGTAATAATAATAATAATAGTCCTTTATTTTTATATAGCGCTTTATCAAGGACCCAAAGACGCTTACAATTCAAAGTACATAGATAACACACTTAACACAGACAACAAGAGCACAATAATACAAACAAAAAGACAAGGCAGTATATGGGAGGTCACATGAAGGAGCATAGCAGACTCGGGGCAGGTTATGAGTTTGGTGAGGCAGAGCAGTTAACATAAGAAATGCTGTACAATGGCAGGGTCAGACATTGAAGGCATGAGGGAGGTTATAGGCAAGTGCGAAAAGATAAGATTTCAGGTTAGACTTGAATATGGAGAGTGAATTGGATTGTCTGACCAGTAGTGGAAGAGAGTTCCAGAGTCTAGGGGCAGATCTGGAGAAGGCTCGGTCACCAAAGCCTTGGAGGTTAGATGGAGGGATGGTAAGTAGTCCAGCTGAAGACGACCTGAGAGAGCGAGAGGTTTTATAGGGAAGAAGAAGATCAGACAGGTAAGAAGGGGTGAGACGGTTAAGAGCTTTATAGGTGAGCAGAAGAATTAAACCAGTCTCTGGTGTTTCTAAGTTACTGACAGTTTAAGTGAGAACGGGAGCTTAAGCAGATGTTGTGTTCTGGATGCTAAACTATCGAGACCATTAAAGTTTAGCTGTTTTAGGCCAGTTGTTTTTTTTTTTTTTAATGGTCCTTGCAGGATGGCTGTGGTTGTGTTTTAATGCATTAATAGGATTTAGTAAAGTTAGAAAGTTGGAGTTAATTTGGTGCTTTAACTCTGATTTCAGTGCTTGCTGTCTGAGGAAGCTCTAGCTGACTGCCGGAAAACAGGTGGGATTAAAAATAAGTTGGTTCCAGTGTGAAGGCCCAGCAGTCTAGATGGGGGGCGCTGTTTCCATAACTGTGGTTTTTAGCCCAGTAAAGAAGAGAAGAAGATCAGCGAGGCAGGAGTAGATCAGCTGAAGGTAAAGAGTTCTGCGCTGTGTTTTAATCGATCCTGATGGGAGAGATCACAGTCTGAAATGCAGGGTGGAAAAGGGGTGGGTTTTTGGTCGAAGGCATTTTCCTCTTTGGTTTGCTTTGCTAGTATTTGTTTAGTATTTACAGTGTCTGTCTCGGACAGTAGTGGACAGATTTGTATTCTCTGCTCTCATCATTGCTGCAGTTGTATCTAATTGGTTCTTCTGGTGTAGTGAGATCCTCAGCCTCTGCTCAGTGACCAGTTTGTCCACACATGAACAGATCTCACAAACCAGCATGAAAATTATATGTAAAAACAGTTAAACGGTAAAACCCAGCTGAAAAAAAAATCATATAGCCCATTAAAAGGTTTTTTCGGTGTCCAATAGTCTTTAATGGTGTGTTTTCCTGATGGCTTGATATCTCAGACTCTAATGGTTCTAACAGGTGTTCTGATTACAGATGCGTTTGATAGTTTCCTAATGAGAACCAGCCTGCTGCTTTTTCTACCAGGTATGTGACTGCATGGTTCATCACTGCAGTGGTAAATATACAGTAACACAGTGGCTACAAACATGTAAAAGTCATTCGAGAGCTTTGCAGTACGGATTGTACAGCAGATCATACAGTGTACTGGTTATCGTATGAGTATTTAGTGCATTTGCAGGGTTGGTGATGTACAGATGGGAAACAAAGTAAGAGCCAGCAGTATTTCGGTGAGGTGTTGAGCCGCAACAAGCCATCTTTGACGTGCCTCAGCATCAATTCTGCAAGTCTCTGGAACTGAACTGAAGAGACTCCAAAAGACCTTCTTTCAATCTGTGGGAAGATCAAATGGACAAATGTAGTATGAAAAAATGTAGTATGAAATATTCCAGCAGCACCACTGTGTCTGATCCACTCAGACCAGCACAACACACACTAACACACCACCACCACATCAGTGTTACTGCAGTGCTGAGAATGATCCACCACCCAAATAGTACCTGCTCTGTGAGGGTCCATGGGGGTCCTGACCACTGAAGAACAGGGTAACAGAGTATCAGAGAAACAGATGGACTACAGTCTGTAACTGTAGAACTACAGAGTGCAGCTATACAGTAAGTGGAGCTGATAAGATGGACACTGAGCGTAGAAACAAGGAGGTGGTCAGACTGTTATGCATGATTGGTGTATGGTTCCTTATAGCACCAAAATAGGTTGTTCTAATGTGATACACTTGACATCGTAACAGTAACAGAACCTGTTTTGGTGCTATTATGGAACCCTTTTCAGAAACGTTCTATATAAAACCTAAAAACATACACATCAGTATGAAGAACTATTTCACCATTCACAGAACAGTTTAATGTCACTAATTTAGTGCAGTGTGTGAAATGTTGAACAAAAACATTTGTATTGAGTTTTTTTTAAAGTGCTGTGGCACCACTGGCCACTTTTTGTGCGTCTCAACGGATCAGATATCAGGAACAGTAAATATCATGACAGCTTGTATCATGAAAAAAATATATATTCGCCAAGTTACTCGCCCCTACCTGACATCTGAAAAGAAAACTGGTATCATGCAATGTCTAGTTTTTTTTTAATGATCTTTATGGGTCTCATTATCCAGTATCTTCCTCTGTTAGTTCTTAAGTGCGTTTTTGAGAAAGGTCCTAAGAAAAAGTCTACGTCAGATTCATGACGTGTTCTTAAAGCACATAACTGTTCTCACCTCTGTGCTCTTGAGTGTGTGTAGATTCTGTTCTTACCTAAGAACAAACCCCACATAAGAGAACATTGGTGAACGTCAGAGTCTTGGTTGGTGAATGAGACCCAGTGTTTCAGCAGTTTTATGTCATATTTTGGTTGCAGTTCATACTGAACTTCAAATATTTTTCTTCTTTTTCCCTCCAGAAATGGAGGGATTAAATGTGTGAATATGGAGTCCAGAGGAAGCTCCAGCACTCAGCCAGTGCCCTCTGGTACTGAACACACAAACACGTCTCGCAGTCAAACACAGAGCAACGCAGCAGCGAAGAGACCTCACGACTGCTCAGAGTGCGGGAAGAGTTTTCACTATCCAAGTCATCTGAGAACACACCAGCGCGTTCACACTGGAGAGAAACCGTTTCATTGCACAGAGTGTGGAAAGAGTTTTAACCAGCTGAATAGTCTCCAACTACACCAGCGCATTCACACCGGAGAGAAACCGCATCCCTGTTTGGATTGTGGGAAGAGATTTGGAGACCGTGGTTCGCTCAAAAAACACCAGCGTATTCACACTGGAGAGAAACCGTTTCGGTGCTCAGAGTGTGGACAGAGTTTTGGAGCCAGCAGTACGCTCAGAAAACACCAGCTCGTTCACACTGGGGTGAAATCGCATCGCTGCTCCGATTGTGGGAAGAGTTTCTCTCTGCACAGCTCTCTCCAACGACACCAGCGCATTCACACCGGAGAGAAACCGTACGAGTGCTCGGAGTGCGGCAAGAGATTTACCGTACACTCTCATCTGCAGCAACATCAGCGCATTCACACTGGAGAGAAACCGTATCACTGCTCCGAGTGCTGGAAGAGCTTTAGAGACTACGGCACCCTCAAGAAACACCAGCTCATTCACACTGGAGTGAAACCGTACGGCTGCTCAGAGTGTGGGAAAAATTTCACTCTAAAGAGTCACCTCCAAACACACCGGCGCGTTCACACTGGAGAGAAACCGTATCACTGTTTAGACTGCGGGCAGAGTTTTACTCTAAACAGTCACCTACAGCGGCACCGACTTATTCACACTGGAGAGAAACCGTATTACTGCTCGGAGTGCGAGAGGAACTTCAGGCATTTGAATACTTTAAAGATTCACAAGTGCAGCACAAGGAAGATGAAAACTCCTGATACGTGATTTATTATGCATTTTTGTGGACAATAATGGATGTAATAAGTATTTTACAGGAAACTTCTCATGAATGCATTTGTTGATCTGTCCATGTCCAAACTGCAGCTCTCCCAGCTCCTACCATGACCCCATCTGGACTAAGCACTTAAAGATGCTGCTGCTGCTGCTGATGATGATGATGATGATGAATTTCTTGTTGTACATTTTTAGACTTATTTTTGTAAATTTTCACAAAAACTGAAGGATCTGTTCATTACAATTTGATCATTTGTCATGTTTATCATGAAGTGATAAAAAGGGCCAACATCTCAACAAATCACCATCAACGTTTTAATTACCAGCCTCGAGCAAGTTCAGGTTCTTTAGTAAAGACAGTAGCTCTACATAGAACCATGAACACTGCTTAAATGGTTCTCTGTATGGTGAAATGGTTCTTCAGAATAATGTAGAATGTGTTGTGTAAGTTTTTATACAGCACCGAAAAGGTTTTCCTATTGTTACAATCTTGACATCATAACAACAGCAGAACTCATTTTGGTATGTATAGAACCATATACAAGACATTCTCCATCAGTCTGAATAACTTTCACCATGCGGAGAACCATTTAAGCATGCAAACGGTTCTTTGAGCATTCATGGTTCTATAAAGAACTGATGTCTTTACTAAAGAACCCTTGAAGGACCATCTTTTAGAGTGTATTCAAGCTTTGAGAGTGGAGAGAAAGGGTTGAATCCTCCTGATGTTGTAGAGGAGATTCCAGGTTTGACCAAGGAATTCTCAAAGGAGACAGAAAGATCAGTCCTGTAGTGTGAAGAGCAGCTCAGTCTGGGTGGGATTCACTCTCAGGTGGTCGGCTCCTCCATGATGAGATTTTAGCCAGACATGCTGAAAGGTGATCAAGCCTGAGAATCATCAGCAGAACACTGGTAGGAGAAGCCATGAGAGGATGTTGTATCACCACAAGGACCACCTGACACCTTGCAGACTGTCAGTGGGCTTGAAATGGCTACATACTGGATAAACATTGTACATCATTCCGTCAAAAAACTACAACTTCATCCTCAGTGGAGCTGTTCACTGAGATGTGCTCTTTCCCACAATACAAAGTGCTGGCAGTTAAATATGCCTTAAATTGTAGAATAAACTACTGATTTCTGTGCTTCTGCCCTCAGCAGTTAAGCTGTACTGACTTCATGTTTCATACTTTTTTAGTACAACCTGCACAAAGACACCAGGCCACACCATCTTTACAGCTTGTCTGTCTGAAAAAAACGAATAAAGAGACAAGACAAGTGTTTTTATGGAGCCCTGCTGGTGACATCCTGTAAAAATAATAATAATGTGTGGTCACAACTTAGTGAGGTGTGAGAAAGAGATGAAAAAGTTGTGGCCACAACTTAATAAGCTGTGACCTCGTTCCCATGCTTTGCTAAGTGATGGCCACAACTTAATCCCATTTCTTCTTTTTACCCTACCTTTTCGAGTGTCACCCTAACTCCTTTGAACTGAGTTACAAGGGATAGTGGTTGAAATCTTGCCCTACAAAATGGGCGAGACCCTCAAATAAAGAGAAAACCCTTCATTAACAGCTACTAACGCTTCTCTGTAGGTCGACCAGGACGTTTTCAGTGATCGCACAGAAGGGCAAAGTTCAGCAACCTCACTGCTGGGTTTTAGTTACATTTAAATTAGGGCTGGGCAATAAAACAATAATGATAATTATTGCGATATAACTTTTCCTCAATAAAGCAATAAGACATGTTTGCTAAATTTTCGATATAATAATACACCATTCTCACACTTCCACGTTCAGGGACAGCCCTGGTGGCGTTTTTCTACTGCAAGAAGAGAGTGCACCATGTTTGGGTGGAGCGACCAGCGATCTGCTCTGCTGTGACCAAGTCTGAGTGATGAGATAAGTGGAGTAAATGCAGTGACATACAATGAACTCACCTCTTTGTGTACATCATAACAAGCTTTAGCAGCGTTAAATCACGTCCGCTCCACATAACTCCAATACTGCGTTACAGCGCTCAGCCATATTTTAGTATTAGTGCGTTGTGTCTTTGTGGATCTAGAGAAGGCAGATGATAGGGTGCCAAGACAGGAACTGTGGTACTGTATGAGGAAGTCAGGTGTAGCTGAAAAGTATGTTAGGGTGGTACAGGACATGTATGAGGATAGTGAGACAGTGGTGAGGTGTGCAGTTGGAGTGACAAATGGTTTCAAGGTGAAGGTGGGGTTACATCAGGGATCAGCTTTGAGCCCCTTCTTGTTTGCAATGGTGATGAACAGGTTGACAGATGAGGTCAGGAAGGAGGCTCCATGGACCATGAGGTTTGCAGATGACATTGTAATCTGTGGTGAGAGTAGAGAGCAGGTGGAAGAGAATCTGGAGAGGTGGAGGTTTGCACTGGAGAGGAGAGGAATGAAGGTCAGTAGAGATAAGATGGAATACATGTGTGTGAATGAGAGGGAGGCAGGTGGAAAGGTGAAGATGCAAGAAGTAGAGGTCGTAAAGGTGGATGACTTCAAATATCTTGGGTCAACCATCCAGAGCAATGGACAGTGTAGAAAAGAGGTGAGGAAGAGGGTGCAGGCACGGTGGAGTGGGTGGAGACGGGTGTCAGGGCTGATGTGTGACAGAAGGATAGCAGCAAGAGTGAAAGGGAAGGTTTACAAGACAGTAGTGCGTCCTGCTATGATGTTTGGTTTGGAGACTGTGGCTCTGTCTAAAAGACAGGAGGCTGAGCTGGAGGTGGCGGAGATGAAGATGCTGAGATTTTCGTTGGGAGTGACAAGGATGGACAAGATTAGAAATGAGCAGATCAGAGGGACAGTGAAGGTGGAGCAGTTTGGAGATAAAGCCAGAGAGGCTAGGTTGAGATGGTTTGGACATGTGTTGAGGAGGAATAGTGGATTTATTGGGCAAAGAATGTTGGAGATGGAGCTGCCGGGTAGAAGGAGAAGAGGTAGACCTCAGAGAAGGTTTATGGATGTAGTGAAGGTGGACATGGAGATGGTTGGTGTGAAAGTAGAGGAGGCAATGGATAGGGCAAGATGGAGGTAGATGATCCGCTGTGGCGACCTCTAAAGGGAGCAGCCGAAAGAAGAAGAAGAAGAAGCATTACCAAGCAACGAAAGTGAAAGAATGAAGTGGGTTCATGTGAGTTACAGCCCTGATTTAAACAAAAGTAAACTGTGGAAGCTGTGAGGCACTGGAGAGCGGGAGAGCGCCATCCTTACAGTCTAGCTGTTTTTAGCAGCTGTCTAACTTGAAGCAGCGCTCCATCACTCGCAGAACACGGCAAATTAATGATACTGTAGATTAAACAAGACACAAAAGCACTGCTTTCAGTTTAAAGGTAGCTAAAATTAGGACTTTTTCTGGTGTGAGAGATTCACACTACAGTTAATACTTTTATACAGCGAGCGTCAGATAAATTGTGGTTCACCCCTCAAACTACTGCGACAGAATAGAGAAATCCAGACTTCTACTAGCCATTCTGGAGCAAAAATCAGCCTTCAAACCTGAAAGAAATAATGATGTTTAAATCATAACACTGCTGTCAGTGTAGACATCATAATAAAACTCTATTTATGAAATATCTATATGCACAGATCTGAGCTTAAAATGATCACGAGATACATAATAATTTCTAAAATGTCGATCTGATGTAAAAAGTGGTGTAAAAGCAGCGCTAGTGTGCTACAGGCATCAGCACCTGTACTTACCTGAACTAATTCCTGCTAAATGTACAACAGATCACTGTATGTATTGTAAATGATGCTCCAGAAGATTTCCATTTGTTCAGATAAACAGCAGGAAGGCATATGAAGGAGAGGGACACTGAGACCCCATAGTGGATTCAGCTGTCAGTACGGCCCATTTTCTTCTCTTCTGATATGATTAATAATTGCTAGACATAGCAGAAATAAATAAGGGTTCCCTGTTTAAAACAGCGTGTCTTGTTCTTTATTTTGCTTATCAATAATTTGCTAAGCACGTTTTATAATATCCCACAGGAAATTATGCCTATTGTGTATTTGCTAGAAGACTTTTGATTGGACGCAGTAGATTTCTTTGTCCAGAAGGGGGCAGTAGAGCTCCACTCACTCAGTGTTTTCATCACTATCAGTTTTTTTTATTCTGTGTGCTCGTTTTCAGTCATGTTTCATCACCTCAGTGTATCATCCAGCCGTTTGCTTTGTTTGATCTATTGGTTTTATTTTCAAAATCAGCTGATAAACATACTTGAGGCACTGCCTGCTTCACTGTGCCATATTTTTGTGTAATATCTTTTCTTTTTTGGGCTTGGTTTCGGCCACATGTACCTCCTCCAAGGCCCAATGTGGCCTGCACTGGTCTAGTACAGCAGGTGTGCCCTGTCTTACCTCCAATAAAGCAGGAGCTCAGATGGTCAGCTATTTAAAGACTGAGCAGTTGATTAAAGAGTAGTCAGGTGAGCTCCTGCTTGTTTGAAACGAAAGCCTGCAGCCACACTGGATATGGCGGGACACCCTTGCAGCGCAGGGATGGACGACCACAGTCCCGGAGGGCCAGAGTCCAGCAGAATGTGGTGATTTTGGCTATAACACACCTTCCACACCTGGTAAGAAACTAATGAACGTCTGACCAGGAATCTCTAAACTGTGCTGGACTGCGGCTGTCCAGGTGCAGAGCTGCACTGATCTGATAGACTAGTGTTTCTGGTCCTGGAGGCCCGTGTTTTTCCAACTTTAACCCAATGGGTTATGGTTAGTTCGATCAGGTGTGCTGGGAGCAGGAGAACAGTAAAAAATACAGGACAGTGGGCCTCCAGGACCACGAGGGTTGAGAAACAGTGTAAGACCCTCGCTGGCCTGGCGTTCTAATCCTCACTTGGCTAAACTACATGTGCTGGTTATGAATTGAAAATGTTTGTTGCTGCCTCCCCAGAGTTCAGGCCACAGGTGGAGAAATCCTGTCCTACAGGAAACTAGTGGTCTATACCGGAAATCATTAAGCCAACTCCCTACAGTAAGCAAAACCATTAGGTTTTAATCCTAATGGTTTCTAATGGTCCTTTTTTTTTTTTTTTTTAGCAGAGTTTATTTTAATTGGTGGGAATGAGTGTCTATAGTAATTTGGTTCTCTTGGTCAAAATCAAAGCAGAACATTGCATTGTAGTCCTGTTGGACTAGCATATCAGACCTAAAGACATGAGCTAAAGTCATATGGGGAGCGTTTCACAAAGCTGGATTTCTCAGTTTGCCTGATAACTTCAGTTAAAGGATGAGGACTGTCCAATAGGAGTGTCCCTCAGCTCTTATTAGACAAGCTTGACTCTGGACTGAACACTCCACCATCAGGATCTCATCTGCTGCAAGAACCAAAGAAGGTCTGCAGAGAAGAGATAATGATCCATTCTGTGTTTGGTCAGTTTGCACGTCTTTGGTCCAACGGAGGAATCAGCCCTGCTGAAAAAACCCACAGAAACCATTAAGTGTGTTTGTTAGTTCCTGGTGGTGTTGGTTAACAGCTGACCAGTGACTAATTCTAAATGTATTTGATGGTTTCCTAATGGGATCTAAAGGTGTTCTAGAGGAAACTCATGGTCTCTACAGGAAACCATTAAGCCTATTCCCATTAGAAAGAAAAACAATTAGGTTTACTCACCCTCTAAAGCCCATGTGTCAAACACAAGGCCAAGTCAGGCCCTGTGGCTCCGTCCTCTCCACCTGCAAGTAATGTTCTGTGTTTACTGACTGTTAAAGATGCACTGTTGTGTTTAAGGTAAGGCAAGCATGTGATTGGAGGAGAGCGTAGGCGCGTGGTGTGTGAGAGTGAGCGAGAGAGAGAGCTGTGGTATGTGTGTGCGTTCGGCTCGTGTGCTAGCGTTAGCCCGTTGTTATTTTGGCGTGGTTGTAGCCGATAGCAACCAATGTAGTTCCCGCAATAAAAGTGACAACTGTTCATTGCAGCGCCTCTCTCGTCCATCCTTCAACACGTCCAGCAGGACGTTACAGTACTCTGGGTATCGGAGACTCAATTGTCTGACACGTGAAATTAGCTACTCCTTTAGGGGCGCCAGCAGTAACAGTTAGATGTTTATTGGGAGCCAGATTGCCAGACATTAGTGGCAACCCTGGACTGTTAGCTGATGAGATATTCGAGGATGGTCATTCATGTAGGGGCCAATGATATTCATCTGCGGCAGTCTGAGATAACTAAGGGTAATATTAGAGAGGTGATTAAACAGGCCCAGACGATGTCCGATGCCGTAATTTGTTCTGGCCCCATCCCAATGCGACGCGGCGCTGAAGCCTACAACAGGCTTACGGCGTTAAACTGCTGGATGTCCAAGTGGTGTTCTGAAAATCAAGTGGGCTTTATAGATAATCTGTTGCGTTTCGAAGGCAAGCCTGGTCTTATATTTAGGGATGGTGTCCACCCCATGCAGGAGGGTGCTGCCTTACTTTCTTGCAGCATAGCTCATAGTCTCTTAGTTAGTCGGCAGTGTAGTGTAAATAGCCAGGACCAGGCCGCAGGCAGACAGGCTAAACCGACTGGCTAAAGTAATAATTGTAGATTTTAATATTCACTTTGAGAAGGCAGATGACCCACTAAAAAAGGCATTTTCTTCAATTCTAGACTCTGTTGGTTTTACCCAAAATGTAACAGGGCCTACACACTACTGTAGTCACACATTAGATTTAGTTTTGACACTAGATCTTAACATAGACAGGCTTAATATCCTACCGCAAACCTCAACAATCTCCGACGATTACCTAATTTCATATGTGCTACGACTTAGCCATAATATATGTACGTTCCCTCGCTATTCCACAAAGCACTCAATAAAACCTTTTACCGCCCTACAATTTATAGAAAATCTCCTAGAACTATCAGCCCCAGTTTTCACTCCATCAGACCCAATGGAGCTAGATTTACTAACTGATTATTTAGAAAATACCTTCCAATCCACTTTAGAAAATGTGGCACCACTTAAAATAAAAAGGATAAGACATAAAAAGCTCACCCCATGGTACAATGATAAAACCTGTACCTTAAAACAAACAGCTCGGAAACTAGAGCGGAAATGGTGACAAACCAAGCTGGAAGTGTGATGTTAGCATTTTGTCTAATTACAGGCCTATTTCTAACTTGCCGTTTATATCTAAGATCTTAGAAAAAGCTGTGGCCCAACAACTTAGTTCATATCTACATAAGAACCATATATATAAAAAATTCCAATCTGGATTCAGGCCACATCACAGCACTGAGACGGCTCTAGTTAAAATAACTAATGATCTTCTTGCCTCTGATTAAGGCTACGTATCCCTGTTAGTGCTACTTGACCTCAGCACAGCTTTCAATACGATAGACCACAATATTCTCCTAGAAAGGTTAGAAAACATGGTTGGAATCACAGGGACGGCCCTATCATGGTTCCAATCTTACCTAACAGAGCGTTATCAGTTCATCAGTGTAAACAATGTATCTTCCAATTATTCAAAAGTAAGATTTGGAGTTCCGCAGGGGCCTATTTTAGGACCATTATTATTTACACTATACATGTTACCAATAGGCACAGTTATAATTAACCATGGCATTAACTTTCATTGTTATGCAGACGATACGCAACTGTACATATCAGCCAAGCCTGATGATAAATACAGATTAAAGAACATAGAGGACTGTGTAAAAGACATGAAATGCTGGAGGTTTACGGAACTTTCTCCTACTAAATAGTAACAAAACAGAGGTTCTCCTTCTGGGTCCAAAATTGGCAAGAAATAAACTACCAGATTTAATTTTTAATCCTGTTGACTTTCCAGTTACACCTGGTTCAGCAGCAAAAAATCTTGGTGCTGTCATTGGTTCAGATTTATCATTCGATCAACACACAGGCAGCATCACTAGAACAGCTTTTCTACATCTTCGCAACATTGCCAAGATAAGAAATGCCCTGTCCCTGCATGATGTGGAAACACTAGTACATGCCTTTATTACTTCCAGGCTAGACTATTGTAACGCACTACTGTCAGGATGTACGAGCAGGAATCTAAGCAAACTTCAACTAGTCCAAAACGCCGCAGCCAGGGTTCTCACTAAAACTAGAAAATTTGATATCAGTCCAGTGCTATCATCACTTCATTGGCTGCCTGTTAAATTCCGTATTGATTATAAAATTCTTTTATTGACTTATGAAGCCCTACATGGGCCCATGTAGTACCTGCAAGACCGTATTTCCCATTACGAGCCATCAACACTACTCAGATCCCAGAGTGCTGGCTTATTAGTAGTTCCTAAAATTCATAAGGCTGCAGCTGGGGAAGAGCTTTTTATAAAGCCCCCAAACTCTGGAATGATCTTCCAGAAAATGTTTGGGACTTTAAAACAGTCTTTAAAACTAGGCTGAAAACTCACTTGTTCAGTTCAGCTTTTGGTAGTTAATTGTTCCCCCTAGATAAAGGCAGCAGATCCAGGGGTCCATGGATACAGGGAATTATAGTAAACTGAGACGCTGGTGCTGTCGTCCCGCTGCTCGCACGCGGTCACTCAGGTTTGTGGACAGTGGAGCAGAGGGATGCCAAACTGTTTCAGAGTGCTGCCGTGTCTGTGTGTCTTTCTGGTTCTCTCCTCTTAGTTAAGCTGTCATAGTCAGATCTGCCGGAGTCGTTAGCCACACTCTGGAAATGTTTACATTCCCTGTTTATGTACAAACAGACAGAATAAAACTAATTCCATCTCCCTGGTAGAAGGAGAAGAGGTAGACCTCAGAGAAGGTTTATGGATGTAGTGAAGGTGGACATGGAGTTGGTAGTATGAAAGTAAGATGGAGCAAGATGGAGGCAGATGATCCGCTGTGGCGACCCCTAAAGGGAGCAGCCGAAAGAAGAAGAAGACCACCGCCCACATGTCCGGCCAGACACTGAAGGACGACTGACTGTCAAGCCCTCCTGCTACCCACTGCAGACCAGCTGCCCACGCCCCAGCTACCGCCACCTACCTTGGAATAGCTGCCCACCCTACACTGATGTTCTCATAGACTCCTAGTTATTCCTAATACCAATATTACTGCTATTAATATTAGTAATATAATCACTGTAGGTAGTTTGACCAGAGGAGGATGGGTCCCCCCTGGTGAGCCTGGTTCCTCCCAAGGTTTCTTCCTCAGTTCTAAGTGAGTTTTTCCTTGCTACTGTTGCCCCTGGCTTGCCCACCAGGGGTTTTTACATTCTTGTCTTTTCTGGAATTCTGTGAAGCTGCTTTGTGACAATATCCGTTGTAAAAAGTGCTATACAAATAAATGTGGTTTGATTTGATATTCGAGTAGTTAAGTATTCATATGATAAAGGTCTACTACAGGCGCCGAGATTTTGCTGTTGCAGTTTTGGAGTATTTTAAATATCCAGTCTTCGGGTCACTTATTTAAAAATGAAATAAAATCATACACATTCTCTGGGCAACAGATTCATTGAGATTTTTTCATACGGCCCCTGTAGTGTAAGTTTGACACACCTGCTCCAAAGAAATACCCAAAGTCAATGTAGTTACATTTAAACATTTTAGTCAAAAGAATCCATGTATATTGTATCACTCAGTGCTACAATTACATGACAAATAATTTACTTATAAAATAAAGTTCATAATTTATTTTTTTAATGCTTTATTTTACCTGGATACAAACACTGAAGCGGTGAGGAGCAGCTCTTTCTGTCCACAGTAGCCCTCTCCCCCATTTCCATGCTCGAAAAGGGAAGTGATGCAATAAGTCGAAGCAGTCACATTACAGAATGAACCAATCATGCAGCCCCACACAGCGCTGGGAGCAGAGAGCTTCCACACATCCAGTGGACCCACCGGAGTTCCCCAAGACCACGGATTTCAGGATGACCAGAGTTTAGTTCTCTGTTCCGCTACTGAGCTCGAAAACAGGCTTCACGCTCAACCAAATGTACCGAACTCGCAGAGCAAATAGTCCTGGACCTGGAAAAAAGCTCTACGCTTAAACCCACACACATGTTTTCTAAGCCACGTATCCTTCTGGGTCACAGGGTGAGCTGGAGCCTATCCCAGCGGTCACCGCATTGAAGGCAGGATACACCCTGGATAGGTTGCCAGTCCATCGCAGGAACACCTTTAAACAGGTCACATCATTTCTGTTAAGTTACCTTGATCAGACAAACCAATGTCGTACGTTATCAGCTCCCTCGTAGCGCATTTGTGGGTCTTGAATGTACTCGAGTGCCTGAAGTTCTGTCCACACTCTGAGCAGTAATACGGCTTCTCTCCGGTGTGAATGCGCTGGTGCAGCTGCAGATGAATCTGCTGATTAAAACTCCTTCCACACTCCGGGCAGTGGAACGGTCTCTCTCCTGTGTGGACGAGCTGGTGTCGCTGCAGATGATTATGTACAGAAAAGCTCTTGCCGCACTCCGAGCACTCGTACGGTCTCTCTCCTTTGTGAATGCGCTGGTGTTGTTGGAAGCTACTGAGACGGTTGAAGCTCTTCCCGCAGTCTGCGCAGTCGTACGGTCTCTCTCCTGTGTGAATGCGCTGGTGTGCTTTGAAGGTTCCTCCATCTCTGAAGCTCTTGCCACACTCTGAGCAGCGATACGGTTTCTCTCCGGTGTGGATGCGCTGGTGGAGTTGCAGATGACTCTGACGACTGAAGCTCCTCCCGCAATCCGAACAGGGAAACGGTTTCTCTCCGGTGTGAATGCGCTGGTGTAGCTGCAGGTTGTTCTGCTGATTGAATGTCAGTCCACACTCTGAGCACAGATACGGCTTCTCTCCTGTGTGAACGCGCTCGTGTACTTGGAGGTGACTGTATCTACTAAAGCTCTTCCCACACTCTGAGCAGTGGTGAGGTCTCTCTTTTCCTGCATTCTTTGGTGTCCGTTCACAAGCTGCAGTAGCGTGGAGAACACCAGAGGACGTCTGCTGAGTGCTGGAGCTCGTTCTGGATTCCATATTCTCACATCTAATCTGTCCCGATTTCAGTCGTGTAAACTCGGACACCTCTTGATGACGTCTGCTCATGGTAAATTTAAATCATGCATGTAAATGTCCTGCATTTCTAGAAGAGGAAAAGAAAAAGCAATAAAAAATCTATGCAAATTGCAACAAATGTTAGTATAACATCAAATGGTACACATGAGTCTGTGTTTAGACTGCAGGTGAATTTGGTTTGTTTATCAAATGAGATGTATTGAGTCAGATCTCACCAGTCTACCTGCATGGGTTGCCATGGTAACAATGTGGGCAGGAAAGATGGAGGAGCATCATCTCACCCTCCAAATCTCTCCATAATCATGAGTCTTTGGAGCTCTTCTTGAATCCTAGCACTTTTTTCAAAGAATCAAAATATTATTCACAACTGAATAAAAATCTAAAGTTTTCAAAATATCCACACCAACAATCAGACCTCCCTGTGAGCTACTGTGTTTCATATCACTGTGATTGGACCTGTAAGTGCTCATAACAAATTATTAAATTGTTTAAGAGTAGCAATAAAACATTTATTCCTATTCCTAAAGTAGGAATTCAAAAATGTCATTTGTGCAACAAACGAAACAAAAATCCATAAATGTTTGGTTTTGTTTCACTGTGTGCTTTACATATCAAATTAATGCAGCATCTTTCGAAAATCATTTTATTAAACTGGAAGAGCAAATTTAACAGCATAATAGTCATTAATGGTACTCCTAAAGGGGTTTATATTTACTTAACAGCTGAATTTGCTCTGATAAGGAGTCAGTGCTGTGAAACTCTGGAATTTCTGGTCATTGAGACTTTTATCTCTGAAAAAATATTTGTACATATTTGTGGCAGTCACTGAATCTGGCCGAGCAAACACACAACTGAATATCATCATGAACGTGAATGGCAACATTGTATTTATGGATTATGCATTCTACTGTAAAAAAGAGAGAACAGTAAGGGCCCTAAAGCAGAGCCTTGTGGGACGCCATGCTGCACTCTGGGTTCAGAAAACTCCTCTTTTCCACTGACAAATGGGAAGCATCTGTCACACATGTAACCATGGCAAAGCTGTGCTCCAAATAGGTTTTTTTAGTCATGGATAATTAAGGTTTGTCTCATCAGGTTTCAAATTAACTGCTTAAATACAGCAATAAAAATATTTTCTCAGTTGAAATCATAATAAATTCACACAACAGGTTCATTTATTGAGGGTATATTTAATGTTGGCTTACATCTTCTTTGAAATGTAATCCACATCAATTTTATGATCTTTTAGAATTATTTCTGCAAGACTTCATTTAGATATGAATACATTTTTGGCAAATTTTCAAATGACAGATTTTTACATGAATGGTACATTGTCAAATATTGCATACAAAAATTCATCATTGAAAGACTTACTAAAAACGTACATGCTACACAAAATGAATATGACATAAAAACGAAGATGACCAAAACTAATTCTGGAAAGAAAAAGACTGAATGATTATATTTCCAAGATGAAATTTTGCAAATAAAAAGCACGTCCTCCAACAAATGAACTTGTTTTGGGAATAAAGCATGAAGCCGGCTGATTTAAGACAGAATATCACTGTCATTGTTGTATTTGTACCTGGTTAATATTTGAGCTCAGCTCAGTTGTTTTGTAACCAGTTAAACTAAATATATAAGGTTTAAATATTAATGACCAAAAACTAACTGGGACAAAGCTCTGCAATTCTGCATAGCTTTTGCTTTCATTTATTCATACAAGTCCATGATGTGTCTGCACAGGCCCAAGGGGAGCTGACATGGAATGACCCTTGAAAAAAAAAGAACCTTAATAATAAAAACCTTAGATTAATATTCATCCACAGCCACATTCAGCACTGAGGTTTTCTAGGACTGATACTCTGCTGCGCCTGCACGGCTGATCTTCAGCATCTGATTAGACCTGATGCCCAGCTGAATGATTAATGAGCTATTAAAGGCTGTAATAAGTTATCAATTCTTGCCGTGGCTGCAGTTGAGCTGTGTCCATTTGTCTGTGCTTTTTCGGGAAACGTTCTATATGAAAACAGTGGCTACCTGAATAAATCGTTTAAATCATAAAAACACAGACATTGAACAAGCAGCAGCCTTTAATCATGATCACACTCTTACTAAGGACAATTCCTCAAGGGTTCTTTAGTCAAGAAAGTGGTTCTATATAGAACCCTGAATACTTAAAGAATATTGTGTATGATTACAAGGTGCTTTGCATGGTGTGCTGGTTCTCCTGACTGATGGAGAATGTGTTAGCACCAAAAGGGTTCTTCTGTTATTACAGTGTCAAGTGGGTGAAAGCGGTAATTGTTGGTGCTCTTCCTCACTCAGGCTGAAGGAAACGACTCGAGTTTAATCACAACTGCCTTTCTTTGTAATTAATTATTTCTTTATTTAACTATTTTTTTTCTCTTTTATGGTTTTATTACTTCCTTTTTAATTATGTGTTTATAACTATCTTTGCAAAAGCCTTCCTGAGGTGCTGGATCTGTCTGGATATCTCTAAGGTGCTGGATCTGTCTGAGGTGCTGAACCTTTCTGAGGTGCTGGATCTGTCTGAGGTGCTGGATTTCTCTAAGGTGCTGGATCTGTCCGAGATGCTGAATTTCTCTAAGGTGCTGGATCTGTCTGAGGTGCTGGATCTGTCTGAGGTGCTGGATCTGTCTGAGGTGCTAGATCTGTCTGAGGTGCTGGATCTGTCTGAGGTGCTAGATCTGTCTGAGGTGCTGGATCTGTCTGAGGTGCTGGATCTCTCTGAGGTGCTGGATCTCTCTAAGGTGCTGGATCTGTCTGAGGTGCTGGATCTGTCTGAGGTGCTGGATCTTTCTGAGGTGCTGGATCTCTCTAAGGTGCTGGATCTGTCTGAGGTGCTAGGTCTTTCTAAGGTGCTGGATCTCAGGATGTTAAGATGCATTATTTTCTAATGCATACATTGTTCTACATGTGTAAAGCACTTTAAACTGCCACTGTGTTTGAAAGGTACTGTACAAAAAAACTTGCTTTCTTGGTGCTATACAGAACTGAAGAGCCATTTCACCTTGCAATAAACCATTTAACCATGAAATGGTTCTATATGGTACACGTGGTTCAAGACAGAACCATTGCCTTTACTAAAGAACCCTTGAAGAACCATCCATTTTAAGAGTGCACACAACTGCAGCTCACCTCGGATATACAGAACAAAGAGCTGGATTCACCAGCGTATGTAAACCACAGGCTTGGTAAATGCATAGAACAGCAGGGTCCGAACACCACCTCAGATCAGACTGACCAACAAAATCTAGGACAACAAAATGATATACAAAATATTTATTGTCTATTCTAATGGGAATTTGCTTAATAGTTTCCATTAGAGACCACTACTTTCCTGTAGAGAACATTTAGATTCCATTAGGAAATGGATACAGCTATATACATTTTATTTCATGGTTAAGGCGGTGAGGGGAAACATCTAAACCAAATCCAAAGGTCAGAATGAGGAATAATACTGACACCCTACAGCAGACTTTTGCTAATTCTGTCACGATTTTTTCTACTTTATTTTTTTATTTGCAATATTTGGAATACTGTTTATCGTCTATTGTGACTGAGCATTACTTTGCACTGCTGTTAGTAACTGCCTAACAACACCCTACCAACCCTTTGTTATACCATAGCAACCGCTTAGCAATACCTTAGCAACCAGTTGGAATCACCCTAGCAACGACCACGGGTGCCATAACAACCACCTATCAATGCTTAGCACCACCTAGTAACACCCTAGTAACCATTTGGAATACCATAGCAACCACTTAGCAACACCCTAGCCACCACAAAGGAAACCAAAGCAACCACCTGAGATACCATATCAACCACTTAGCAACCATCTGGGATACTACAGCAGCCACTTAACACTTTTGCAACCACCTAAATTACCACAGTAACCACCAGCGGCTGCTTTAGCAGCACAATCGCTGCATTTTTATCAGGAAATGCACTTTTCTGGTTGCATATATTTTAGTACTTGGGCTGTAAGGCATCTCTGAGATGATAAAAAATGTACTCTATAAATAATATCTTTATTATTATTATTAATAATAATAATAATAATAATAATAATAATAATAACAAACAGAATGTGCAGTACAAATATGGCTGTTGAATCTTGCGATGCAAAGAAGATTTTTCATGTTACAGCTGCTGTTCAACTCAGTCTGCCCTTCAAGAAGACGGATCTCAGAGCTGATTATTGATCTCCTCCATCGCCAGCCGGAGATCAATCGAATTCCGCCATCTTTAAGGACAGATCAGTTCTGTGAACTGTGATTCAGTGGATGATTACATCAGCGCTGATTATGGTTAACGAGACAAAGGGATGATGAAAATTAATTCATTATTGAAGCTGAAGTCTCAGGCCTGATTTCTGAGTGTCTGAGATCCTTACAGCTCAGTAACAGGTGACGAGGGATGGACGTCTGTCATTGATTTCTCTCTCCGTCTTCTCCTCAGGTCCTCGGGGGGTGGGGGGTGGGCTGAGAAGTGAGGGAGGGGAAAGAAGGACGTTAGAGATGTGAGCTCCACTTGGGTTCAGGGGATCAGACATCACAAAAATCTGCATCATGATTATGAAGGATCTCATGCACCTCCATCACGGTCTGTTGGAGAGCAAGCTGGAAATCAAGTTTTCTAATGTGTTTTGGCTTTTTTAATAAGTTGATATCACAGTGTAAAGGATCCTAATAGTTTAACTTATGATCTTTGACTGACTCTAAATACATTTGTTGGTTTCCCAATGGGATCTAAAGGTGTTCTACAGGAAACTAGTGGTCTCTAATGGAAACCATTAGGCCAATTCCCATTAAGTTCTAATCCTAATTTTTTCCGATGGTCCTTTTTCAGAAGGGATGATCTCCGTTTTTGGACTTTATTTCCAAACAGGATTATTAGAGAAGCTCAACGTGACAAAAAGACACAGGCTGTACCTGTAACAGAGTAAAGAACTGAACACCTGAAGCTCAGAGAACAGAAGGAACCTACACACTCATCTCCACTGGAGAACATCTGCACCATGCTGAACCCTGCAGGTCCATTAGGGATTAAAACCTAATGGTTTTGCTTTCTAATGGGAATTGGCGTAATGGTTTTCACTAGTTTCCTGTTAGAACACCTTTACATCCCATTAGGAAAACATCAAATGCATTTAGAATCCGCCACTGATCACCTGTTAAACCATTAGGATTCTTTACACGTTTAAAAAGGACAAAACACACTACAAAACCATCAGGAACCAACAGAAACACAATGGTTTCTGTGGGATTTTCAGCAGGGCTCCTCGCTCCTCTGAATCCTAAATAAAGCATTAACACTGCGTTTATACGGTGACAGCAGAACATCAAACACAAGCACGAGCCAATTAAAGACTGTCTGATGGCTTTGATCTACATTCAGCACCTTTTCACAAACACATCATCTCACCGTCTCTCAGCTGCTCTGCTGGTCAGTGAAGGCGCTGTAAACACAGCGAAAGCTGATGGAGAGAGGGCTCCTTACCTTCAACACACACACACACACACACACACACACACACACACACTCTCTCTCTCTCTCTCTCTCTCTCTCTCTCTCAGACCGGGATCTTCTGCTTCTCCGCTTTATTTGGGTTGAAAACTAAACGCAGTCCTATATTTAGCGCCACCGCCTGGACTGCAAGAGCGTCACACTGGACACAACTTGCACGGACATGGGTGTGTTTTTTAACCACACCCGTTTTCCGGTAACCCCCGCCCCCTGCCTGCGAGCAGTCTGCTGATTGGCCAGTTGACCAATTTTTCTTCTTTAGAAATCCGAGTGAATCAAAGAAACTTTTCCATGATGAAATGGTTCTTCAGATTGATAGAGAATGTGTTGTTTATGGCTCTATATAGCACCAAGACAGGGTTCTGCTATTGTGACAATGTCAAGTTTCTAACAACAGAATAACCGTTTTTGGTACTACATAGAACTCTTTGTAAAGGGTTCTATATAGAACCAGCCCTGTAATGGACCGACGACCTGTCCAATGTGTATCCTGCCTTCCACCCAGTGACCTGGGATAATCTCCACCTCCCCAGAAAGATAAGCAGCTTAGAAAATGTGTGTGTGTATAGAACCATATACAACACATTCTCCATCAGTCTGAAGAAGCATTTTACCATTCAAATGACAACTTAAGCATGTAAAGGGTTCTTTGAGAGTTAATGGTTCCACAACCCCAATTCCAATGAAGTTGGGACGTTGTGTAAAACATAAATTAAAACAGAATACGATGATTTGCAAATCCTTTTCAACCTATATTCAATTGAATACACTACAAAGACGAGATATTTATTGTTCAAACAGATAAACTTTATAGTTTTTTGCAGATATTCACTCATTTTGAATTTGATGCCTGCAACATGTTCCAAAGAAGTTGAGACAGGGGAAACAAAAGACTGGGAAAGTTGAGGAATGCTCAAAAAACACCTGTTTGGAACATTCCACAGGTGAACAGGTTAATTGGAAACAGGTGAGAGTCATGATTGGGTATAAAGGGAGCATCCCTGAAAGGCTCAGTCGTTCACAAGCAAGGACGGGTGAGGTTCACCACTTTGTGACCAACTGTGTGAGCAAATAGTCCAACCATTTAAGAACAACGTTTCTCAACGTGCAATTGCAAGAAATTTAGGGATTTCATCATCTACAGTCCATAATATCATCAAAAGATTCAGATAATCTGGAGAAATCTCTGCAAGTAAGCAGCAAGGCAGAAAACCATCATTGAATGCCCGTGACCTTCGATCCCTCAGGTGTCACTGCATTAAAAACCGACATCATTCTGTAACGGATATTCCCACATGGGCTCAGGAACACTTCAGAAAACCACTCAGTGAACACAGTTCATCGCTCCATCTACAAGTGCAAGTTAAAACTCTGCCATGCAAAGCGAAGCCAGATATCAACACCACCCAGAAACACCGCCGACTTCTCTGGGCCCGAGCTCATCTGAGATGGACTGACGCAGAGTGGAAAAGTGTCCTGTGGTCTGACGAGTCCACATTTCAAATTGTTTTTGGAAATCATGGACGTTGTGTCCTCCGGGCCAAAGAGGAAAAGGACTGTCCGGATTGTTATCAGCGCAAAGTTCAAAAGCCAGCATCTCTGATGGTGTGGGGGTGTGTTAGTGCCCATGGCAGGGGTAACTTGCACATCTGTGAAGGCACCATTAGTACTGAAAGGTACATACAGGTTTTGGAGCAACATCTTCTGCCATCCAAGCAACGTCTTTTTCAGGGACATCCTGCTTATTTCAGCAAGACAATGCCAAGCCACATTCTGCACGTGTTACAACAGCGTGGCTTCGTAGTAGAAGACTGTGGGTACTAGACTGGCCTGCCTGCAGTCCAGACCGTCTCCCATTGAAAATGTTTGGCGCATTATGAAGCACAAAATACGACAGCGGAGCCCCCGGACTGCTGAGCAGCTGAAGCTGTACATCAAGCAAGAATGGGAAAGAATTCCACCTACAAAGCTTCAACAATTAGTGTCCTCAGTTCATAAACGCTTACTGAGTGTTGTTAAAAGGAAAGGTGATGTAACACAGTGGTAAACACGCCCCTGTCCCAACTTCTTTGGAACGTGTTGCAGGCATCAAATTCAAAATGAGTGAATATTTGCAAAAAGCAATAAAGTTTATCCATTTGAACATTAAATATCTTGTCTTTGTAGTGTATTCAATTGAATATAAGTTGAAAAGGATTTGCAAATCATCGTATTCTGTTTTTATTTATGTTTTACACAACGTCCCAACGTCATTGGAATTGGGGTTGTATGTAGAACCATTTTATTCACCAAAGAACCATATTTGTGTACAGTTTGTGTTTGTAAAGATTATGTAAATATTAATATCTGCAAAATGAGGTGTAACATTTTACCAGTTGCCTTAAGTAGTAGTAGCCCTTTTGGAGACTGTGGCTCTGTCTAAAAGACAGGAGGCTGAGCTGGAGGTGGTGGAGAAGAAGATGCTAAGATTTTCGTTGGGAGTGACAAGGATGGACAAGATTAGAAATGAGCAGATCAGAGGGACGGTGAAGGTGGAGCAGTTTGGAGATAAAGCCAGAGAGGCCAGGTTGAGATGGTTTGGACATGTGTTGAGGAGGAATAGTGGATATATTGGTCAAAGAATGTTGGAGATGGAGCTGCCGGGTAGAAGGAGAAGAGGTAGACCTCAGAGAAGGTTTATGGATGTAGTTAAGGTGGACATGGAGATGGTAGTGTGAAAGTAGAGGAGGCAATGGATAGGGCGAGATGGAGGTAGATGATCCGCTGTGGCGACCCCTAAAGGGAGCAGCCGAAAGAAGAAGAAGACTTATGTCCAATGCTGAATTGGACATAAGTAAATGTCCAAAAAACCTAAGGATACACTCAAGCTTTTGCAAAGATGCTGATGCATTGTGGGAAATGTAGTGCCTGTAGTGAACTGGCCTGCTGTGTCCTGTAGTTCGATTTGGAGAAAATATGTACTTTGCCTATATTATATTTTCTAATTGTTCATTAATATTAAATTGCGATTTATAATTTAATCTCCTGCTTGGAAGGTCCTACTTACGACTTTTGGGGGTCATAATAAGACTTGATTTGTGTTAAAGCAGTTTTTGTTAGAAAGAAGACAGGAAATAATGTTTTCGCTTGACTTTTATTCTTCCGTCATTAAAGAGAGTCTGTGTATTTTTCGTTACTGCAACAGAGTGAAGAGCAGAGGATGCTGATGAGCAGAGTGATGTGTGGCATAATATGCTTATACCTGTATTTCCATGTGTGGATGGTTTCAGCCTGCAGTGTTAATGTTGTGGCTGATGAATGACTGAAATACTAGTTCGTCAACGGCTATCGCTGATTTTTTGTTGATGCCCCCAACTCAGAAACTTGGGGCTCATTGAAAAATCTCGTGGATGTTTAGTTGCTTCTGATTGGACTGACTCAAGGGGGGTCCAGTCTTATCCGTGAAGGGCCGGCCCTCAGCAGATAAGATTGGACACTAACTGATCTGCAGGTGGTTTACAAGCTCTGCGTTATTAGGTTAATGTTCTCCACTTAAAATTTAAGACAGTGTTGTTAATAAAATAGGCTGTAATAAAAATGCAGCTCTCCTGATTATAAAATTGCATGCAGTGGTTTTTAGCTTTAGATGTGAAAACGATCTTTCAGCCGTACAACTGAGGGTGTAATGATACGCACATTTTGTGACACAATACATGTATTAGAGTATTTGTATATGATGCATTTTCGACACAAGAAAAAAATTGATAACATAACTTTGCATTTATTTAATTTTTTGAATGTTTGTTTTCCCCTAAAGACACCACTGCTTGCTGAAGGGATAAGATGCAAACCATTTTCTTTAATGATATAAAATAAACCAAGGGTTCTTCAGTAAAGGTGATGAACTCTACTAAAGAACCCTTGAAGACTATTAGTTCTATATAAAAACATTTCATGCTTAAATGGTTCTTTGCATGGTGAAATGTTCTTCAGATTGATGGAGAATGTATTATACACCCTTTTTTAGCTCTATTTAGCACCAAGAAGGGTTCTGCTATTGCTATGATGTCCATGATTTAACAATAAAAGAACCCTTTTTGGTGCTATTCAGAACCACATAACCTATAACACATTCAATATATACAGTGGTTCTATACAGAACTCATGGTTCTAAATGTAGCCTTTCCCTTTACTAAAGAACCTTTGAAGAATCATATTTTTTAAATGTGCACATAAAGTAGGACTCTCACCTTCTGGCTGTAATGAGAGATCTTCTCTCCCAGCAGACTGGGGAACCCAGGATTCTCCACCTTATACTAGAGCTCTGAACATCCCAGTGGAGTCAGACTCAGAACCAGCACTGGGTTCAGGTGTGGAATTACTTATTATCGCCCACCCCTAATTCTTCAGTGATATGAAGCTGAAGTCAGATATTCGCCAGCTTCTTGTTAGAATTTTCTTGTTCCACCTTAAATGGAGCAGCAGTTCTGATGCCTGAGGCTCCAGAACGTAACTGCTGCAGCATTTAAAGTGGATCCGGAAATTTAGCCAGCTACCGAGACATCAGCACTACTAGAGATTATTATGCTTGTTATGAAGAAAAGGACCATAATCCACTGAAACACCATTAAACTAAGATAATACAGAGGTTACTGTCATTTTTTAACAGAAAAATTCTCACATTTGTGGGTTTCTTTGGTCTCTCGTGCAGCCACCTTGCTGGTCTTTTTTTTTCTCTCATAGCACTGTTTGGATGGCCATGTAGTTCATGCTTTTATGACTTCAAGGCTGGATCACTGTAATGCCCTGCTGTCTGGATGTCCCAGCAAAAGCCTCAACAAGCTTCAGCTGGTCCAGAGTCTCACAAGAACCAGAAAGTTTGACCATATCAGCCAAGTTTTATCAACCCTGCACTGGTTACCAGTTAAATTTCACATTGATTATAAAATTCTATAAAGCTCTAAACAGACTCGCCCCTCAGTACCTGAGTGAGCTTCTCTCCCACTATGAACCATCACGCCTACTTAGATCACAAGGTGCTGCTCACTACTGGTACCTAGAATTAATAAAGCTCCATCAGGGGGAGAGCTTTCTCATACAAAGCCCCCCAGCTCTGGAATAATCTTCCTATTAATGTTCGGGACTCAGACACAGCCTCAATCTTTAAGTCTAGGCTAAAAATGTACTTGTGTAGTCGCACCTTTGGTGATCAGTCTTCCCTGTCAGATCTAGACCTGCTGGGGTCTCTGCTGCTCTGTTATACTGTGATCAGTGGTCAGCCACTCTTTACAGAACTGACTCTGTGTTTTCTTCCTTTCTTTGCTGAGTTGATCAGCTGCCCATCCTGTGTGTCTGATGCTGTTGCCTATTCTGCCCTGACCGGGTGCCACTGCTCACCAGCCATCGGCTTGACCACCGCTGTTGCTGCGCCTGCATAATCATAAACTAATCAAATCAGCCACTGCTTTCTTTTTTCCCCACTTTGTTCTATAAAACTTCATTGTAAGAATGTTTGCTATCCGGTGTCGACCAGAGGAGGACGGGTTCCCCTTCTTGGTTCCTCTCAAGGTTTCTTCATCTTCTAGGGAGTTTTTCCTTCCCGCTGTTGCCACTGGCGACACTCATGGGTGCTTGGACCCGGATTTTTCTTTTCTTTCTTTCTGTAATACTGATTGTCCTGTAAAGCTGCTTTGTGACAACACCTGTTATAAAAATCGCTTTATAAATAAACTTTGCTTGCTTATTTGCCATGTAGCCCTAACATTTCATCCTTTTGAAGTTTTGAGAAGCATCTTTAAGTGTATTACAATAAAGACAAGAAGTAGGAGGCAAATAATAACACAGGAAATCAAGTTTAATTATCGATTAGCAACAATGAAGTATAATAAATCAATAATGAATAATAAATAACTGTACCTAGTTAATGAACACATGTACAGGAGAGAATAATATAAATAATACAGCATGTAGTTCATAATTTAGTGTTTGTACACAGTCAAGAT
The DNA here is from genome assembly GCF_015220715.1 of Pygocentrus nattereri. NCBI lineage: Eukaryota > Metazoa > Chordata > Actinopteri > Characiformes > Serrasalmidae > Pygocentrus > Pygocentrus nattereri. The sequence goes on from NC_051223.1 coordinate 36,345,532, forward strand.
TAAAAAAACATTCATTAATCCTACTTTAAATATCTTAATTACTTATGATGCAAAACATTTGTGGTTAATCAACCTAGTGTTACATAAAATAGTCCACACTGAGTGTGTTTACATGCACTTAATAATCTGATCGCTGCAGAAAATCAGATTGTGTCAGTAACTGGTTCAGTGTTTTTACACTTAATAATCTGATAACTGCTGAAAATCAGATTGGGTCAGTAACCGGTTCAGGGTGTTTACACCTAATAATCTGATAACTGCTGAAAATCAGATTGTGACATTAACTGGTTCAATGTGTTTACACCTAATAATCTGATAACTGCTGAAAATCAGATTGTGACAGTAACTGGTTCAGTGTGTTTACACCTAATAATCTGATAACTGCTGAAAATCAGATTGTGACAGTAACCGGTTCAGGGTGTTTTCACGCTCTTGCGTAATCACTGTGACTACATGTGTCAGGCAGCAATCAGATTTCTGCTTTACAGCCAGGCAATAAACTCGCAGAATAAGATGTGACAAACATATTAAAACTCAAATGATATGAGCGCCTTTTTCAAAACACGCGGAATCACTTCAGCTGAAAATATGAACACATATCATCTAGAAGACGAAGAGTTTTTAAATCCTTCATTTGTTCCAGCGTGTTTTCGGTTTCAGTGTCGCTCCAAAAGCGCTGTGTTGGTCTTGGAGGGTGTTAAACGCTACTTGCTGTTTCTGGGACGGCACTCTGTTTTCACAGAAATGAAAGAAATCAGAGTGGGGTTTACATGCATGGTAAAATCCCATTATTGAACTCCTAACATTTGCCGTCGACCACAGCAGTAGAACAAACGAGATTTTTTTGGAGCTGTGGACACCAAACATCTCGTTGTTGAATAGCAGACAAACCCAGCATTACACAACACAAAAGAGTGCAGAACCACCTTAAACACACACTCTACACTGATAAAGCTCTCCTCTTATAACCATCCCTTTTTGCACCATGATAACAACTGTGTGTGGATATGTCGTCAGTGGCCGCAAACCGCTATGATGTGCGGACTGCTGTTTTGTTCAATCCAAATATGTGACCAGAGCATAAGAAAACTGAGCATGCTGTTCAGATAACTGCAGAAATCCACTAATGATCTGATTATTAAGTGCATGTAAACAAACTCCGAATCGGCTGGTTTTCGGCACCATACCTGTCCAGTTACTTTACAAACAGCAATTTTTATTTGGATGAATAAGACAGGATTCCTCACTGGGCACCAATCAAAAACCTCTCTGTATGCGGTGAAGTCTGCTTACACTCCCCTTAATTCTCCTATAGTGCCCCCTCAACATGGTAGAAGAGGCTTCAGGACCAGTATTCTATCTCAGTACCTCAGTCACAGGGTAGTTGAAATGATTCTAAATGATTTGAAAATGATTCTATACTGTACCAAAAAGGGTTCTTATGTTGTGATATGATGTCGAACTTGTTACACAACCCTTTTTGGTGCTACATGGAGCCAAACACATTCTCAACCAATCTGAAGAACATCATCACCATGCAAAGAACACTTTAAATATGAAAGGAACCTTTGAAGAACCATTTTTTAAAGCGTGTATCTGAGTGAGCGCTCCTACTAAATGCTATACATGTGAATGTATAATAACAATTGCATGTGCATAACAATCACAGTCATGCAGATGTACAAATCACACACAAGATATTTACACCGCAAAACTGCAAGTTACTTTTTTTGTTAGTTGATTTTTGCGAATTTCCTATTCCACGCACTAGTTCGGACTACCCCAATCACACGATACCCCCAGCTCCAGGAGGGCGAAGTCAAACACAGTCTTCCTCCGACTTCTGTGACGATCCACCGCATCTTTTCAACACCACTGAACAGCTGAACCTGCTCAGAGGAGAACACTAACCACCAGTTCTACTACATCAGCCAACCTGCGCTGGCTAGTATTGCGCTGAGTGCTGAGGGGGAGATGGGAGGGCATCCAGCCCTCCGAGAGAGAGCGAGGACAACTGTGCTCTCTTGGACTCCCGACCACAGACGGCTGTAGCATCATCGTGGATCGAACTCGCGACCTCCTGATGTTCTCCCGATGACGGGGCCAACACTGCGCCAAATGTAGGTTACATTTAACCTAGAAATAACCAAGATAATCAAATCACCACCTCCAACACGGTCACTCCATGAGTGTCAAACTCGCTTTTAATGCACTTGTGTGTCTTTAAAGTTTTTGAGTGTCTGAAGCTCCGCCCACACTCTGCGCAGTAATATGGTTTCTCTCCGGTGTGGATGCGCTGGTGTTTTTGGAGGGTGCTCCGGTCACTAAACCGCTTCTCACAGAATGAACACTGATACGGTCTCTCTCCGGTGTGAATGCGGTGGTGTATTCGGAGATGGTTCTGTTGGTTAAAGCTCCGCCCACACACGGAGCAGTAATACGGCTTCTCTCCGGTGTGGATGCGCTGGTGTTTTTGGAGGGTGTCTCTGTCTCTGAAGCCCTTCCCGCACTCTGAGCAGTCAAACGGCTTCTCTCCAGTATGGATGCGCTGGTGTCGTTGGAGATGGCTCTGGCGGTTAAAACTTTCTCCGCACTCCAAACAGTGATACGGCTTCTCTCCGGTGTGAGTACGCTGGTGTAGCTGGAGACTGCTCTGCACAATAAAACCCTTCCCACACTCCAAGCAGTGGTACGGTTTCTCTCCGGTGTGGATGCGCTGGTGTGTTTGGAGGTGACCCAGCTGAGCAAATCTCTTCCCGCACTCTGAGCAGTGATATGGTTTCTCTCCGGTGTGAATCCTGAGGTGTGTCCTGAGATCACCACGGTCACGAAAGCTCTTTCCACACTCCGAGCACTGATACGGTCTCTCTCCGGTGTGAATGCGCTGGTGTATTCGGAGATAACTCAGCCGAGTAAAACTCTTCCCGCACTCTAAGCAGGGATGAGCTCTTGGAGCGCTAGTGTGGACAGTATCAGGAGACGCTTCCTCAGTGCTGGAGCTTCTTCCAACTTCCATATTCTCACATTTAATCTCTCCTCATTTCAGCAGTGTGAAGTTTTTTTTCTTGGTGATGAACTTAAACTGTGTAGGAGCAGGAGAAGGCTGGGAACAGGACGCTGTTCATTTCTGGAAGAGAAAAAGAAAAAATCTTGTAGATGTAAATCTTTATGTGAAAAATGACAAAAAGGCCAGAAACAAACTCGACGCAAGTACGCGTAACACACTGGAATCACTCAACCCTTCTGTACAAACCTCCCCATGCGTGAAAACACTCAGTACTGAAGGGGGCGCTAGAGGACAAATCAGAGAGGATCAGAGAGGATTCCAAAAGCCTTAACAGCTACACTTGGACAGCAGAGGAGAGCGAGCTGCTTCAGCTCCTCTGCTGGAATGAAAAGGCCTTAAATGGATCATATTTTAATGTTTATGTTGTCTTTGTGTGAGACTCAACTGCTCGTCTACTTAGGCAGTTGAGAAACACGCTAGCGGTATGAGACTGCTTGGACAGGCTTGGCTGTTATAGCGCCCCCTGCTGTAACTGCTTGCGTTGCGTTATGACGTTTCATGACATTTTTGAAAACACCTATGCATGAAACCCCATTTGCGCAGCTTAAAGAGTCTGCGTTCACATCTGTGTGCATGTTCAGCGACATCCAAAACCAAAACAAAACGTAAACAAAACTACAGCAGAGCCAAGGCTGGTATATTTTACTATTACAGAGCAGTGCATTCCAGGAGGACGGATCCCCCCCTTGTGAGCCTTGGTTCCTCCCAAGGTTTCTTCCTCAGCTGTGAGGGAGGTTCTCCTTGCCACCGTCGCCCCCCCTGGCTTGCTCAACTGGGAGTTTTTACATTTCATGTTACATTCAATTCTGTGAAGGTGCTTTGTGACAACATCCGTTGTAACAAGCGCTATACAAATACATTTGATTTGGGGGGAAAAAAAAGTCTTAGGATGGAGTTACTCTTAAAGAGAGTGCTGTACTTTCATTGCAGTCAGACGAACACTGTCCGCTTTGAGCAGCGTAACACTGCTTTTTAAACTTAAAGAAATAATCAAACAATGTTTTATAAACCATTATCTATTTCCAAAACACCCATTAAGTGCAAGGGGTTCATTTTCAGTGTCAGAGAAAAGCAGAAATTATCAGAAAATTACAAAGTAGCCTACAACCCTAAATATGACATTAAACAAATCAGCATTTAATATTCCCACTGCTTTGCGCACCTCCTGCCATTTTCACCTGTTCTACGCTTCCCATCCTAAAACCAACCATTTACAGACTGTGTCCTCCAGGACTGTGTGCTCCTAAAGGAATCACTGGCATTACATTCCCCTTCAGACAGACCCCAACACGCACACTAACAACCACCTCCCACATCGCTCTCACCAGCATCTAAAACATCTAAAGGAGACCAGATAAGATGGTCCACTTACAAAAAGATGAAAACGTTCAAAGGAAAGTGAGAAAACGGGAGTTTCCAAAACTGGATTTTAAAAATGCATTTAAAAATACAGATGTATACAAAAAGGTTTGGCCAATCCTGATCAAACTTGGTGATTGTTGAAGAGCAATGTGCCTAAGAAGCCCATTTTAAGCCCCAGGTTTAAGAAGCAATTTCTCCTTAAGAACGGTTGGAGAACGAGGCCCAATGATCGTCACTGCAGCATTCACCATAGTGAACGCTTGGTACGTGAATAAAGGGCGCTGTAGACGGAGAACGCGATGGTCGATTTGAATATGGCAGTGCAGAACTGGAGCAGAGAGAGCTCACGCTGCCACAGGACTTATTTAGAAAAACTCTGGGCCTCATTCACCAACCCTTCTTCTTCATAAACCCATGGATACAACAGAAACAAAAAGGTTGGGCTATCTGAAGAACCATTTCACCATCCAGAGAACTAATTAAGCATAAAACTTATGTGGGGTTTGTTCTTGGGTAAGAACTGAATCTACACACACTCTAGAGCACAGAGGTGAGAACAGTTCTGCGCTTTAAGAACACGTCATGAATCTGACGTAGACTTTTTCTTAGGATCTTTCTCAAGAACACATTTAAGAACAATCTGAGAAAGACACTGGAGAATGAGGACCAATTTGTAGAACCTGATGTCTATAGACCTCAGTGACACCCCATATCCAGAGAGACCATGAATGAGGTCAGATTCGTTCACTGTGAACTGCAGAATTTAAAAAATCTAGATTGACGACACATTAAAATTAAAACCTGAATAATACGAAGCATAACGAGGGCAGATGCCTCCCGACCGGTGAACTGCAGGACACAGTGCTGAGCAGGACCAGCCGACCGTGATTCTGGCTGAAGAGAGCAGGAGGAAAAGATCCCAGTGACTCTGAAAGAGGGTCTTCACTAGGACTTCAGTCACTAACACTGCTTACCTAGACAGCGTTCCAACAAGAAACGGGAATAGAAGTGCACTCAGAACCGCAGGGATGCGTTCTAGGTAAGGTGGTGCGGCTGTGTCTTAGCCAGTGATATTATGGGTATTTTAAACTATACAGCAGTTAGTTCTGGCCACGCGAGCCGATTGGTTGTGAAGCGTTCTAACCGTGCTGTTATTTCACAATAACATCACGTTTTTTTCACAAACACCATCACTCTGCTGAGACGTCGTTGCTAAGCAACGACTTTGACAGCTGCAGGAGACGCTCAAGTCATTTTAACGTTTTTACTTCTTACTTTGCCACAAACAGAAAACGGGCACTTTTAAGATCACATCTGACCGACAGACGATTTGGTCCGACTCTGAAGACGAGACGACACAAATTCCCAAACTGTCATCACTGAGCAGCTTTTCAGTCGGCAGCTGTGACAGAACAGCTGAACAACCTGGAATCAGCCAGAATGAACCCAACACCATTCGCCAAACTAAACGGGCTGTAAGAAGCTTTACAGACCGGCTGGAACAAAACAACATTAATACTGATCTGGAAAAAATGACCAAACTGAGCTGAACCTGATATTGGGTCAGTTTTATGGCTCAGTCTGATTTGGTCCGACTCTGAAGATCAGACACACCAAGTTTGCCGAATGGCATTGGGTTCATTTATGGCTGATCTGGCCAGGCAAGGCTGAAAAATGACAGGTACATTTTTCTTGGGAGTTCGATCTGTTAGATATGAAGTGATTATCGGCTCTACGCTTGGTTCTTCAATATAGTTCTTCTATGCAGAACCATGAACACTCTAGGAACAAACTGCAAGCTTAAATATTTCTCTGAATGGTGAAATGGTTCTTCAGATTTATGGAGAATGTATTTATGTGAGAATATGGTACCATATATAACTCTTTTGAAAAGCGTTCTGCTATTGTTATGTCAACCTTCTAAACAGAAGAACCCTTCTGTTGTGTTGCTAAACAGAACCATACACAACACAGTCTCCATCAGTCTGAAGAACATTTCACCATGCAAGAACCATTTAAGGATGTAAATTGGTTGAGTGCTCATGGTTCCATACAGAACCACTGTCTTTACTGAAGAACCCTTGAAGAACATTTTTAAGAGTGTAAAGGAAAACAGTGGTCTCTAACTGGAAACCATTAAGCCAATTCACATCAGAAATCAAAACCATCAGGTTTCAATCCTAATGGTTCTAATGTTCTTTTTTCGGTTCTGTGTCTCATTGCACATGCAGACTGCACTGTCTGTTTATGTTGATACAGTAGATCTTTTTTCCATCGATCCTGCTGGGTTTAGTTGTATGCTGACCCCTCCACCAGCAGAACACCTGGTGTTTGACCAATAAAGGCTCTGATCCTGGTTCTGAGAACCTCACAAACAGGGCAAGGTCTGGTTCTTGAGAGCCTCGACACTCTGAGCTGAGTGTCTGGTGTGACTCACACTTCTTTTGGTTCCAGGCCAAAGACCTGCTGATCTAGAACCTCATCATGCACAGGTGAAGTTCTGCCACGTTCACAGTGTCGCAGCTCAGAAACAGACCATCACCGCTCCAGCATCCCTCCGCATCACACACCCAGCGTCTCGGCGTGTAAGAGCTCCTCACCCTCAGCAGCTCCGGGTTCTCCTGCTGGGCTCCTCCGGAGAAGATCTCAGGCAGAGCAGTTTAATCCGGACAAAGCAGCAGTTTGAGAGCTTATTTGGGCGAACCCTCTTCTTCTCCGCTGTTTTTCAGAGGCTGGAGAACCACAGAGACAGCGCCCCACCTGGCCTTCAAGAGCGTCACACTAGAACCACGTGATCACAGAGCCTGAATGCGCTGGTAAAGGGCAAGTCCACCCATTTTTCTGCTTTTCTAAGGAGCCCTGATGGTGACGTCCTGTATAAATAAAAATGATGCGTGGCCACGCCTTAGCAAAGCGCCAGAAGGAGAACCTAACGAGTGGCCACGATTTAGTAAGCTGTGATCTCGTTCCCACGCCTTACTAAGTCATGGCCACACCTTATTAAGTCGTCCATCATTCGGAAACGGACTCTGTCCACTTCCATGTTCTCCCGACGCTCCGGCCGCGTATGTGTGCTGTCGGGTTTAAATTCAGGCTGAACTTCTTCAGTCCCTGTTTAAACTGCTTGGCTACGCTATTAATGAGGGTCACCCTCGATGTACCTCAGAGCCTAAATGAAGGCTGATGGGTTGATTCAATCACACCTGATTCTCAGCTGAGAATCATTCACATCAGCACAGAGAAACAGACTCAGTCAGGCTCACTTTCCTCCGAACTCAGACTTTAGTTCAGTCTTAAATTCTCTTAACTCGCATGTTTTTAGCTCTGCACCTCTGGCCCACAGCTGCTTCCTCCTGCAGCAGGTCTGAGCTAAGGCGCTAACGACCCAGCCCTGAGCTAAGGCGGTTAAATCCTAACCCTGAGCTGAGGCGCTAACAACCCAGCCCTGAGCTAAGGCAGTTAAATCCTAACCTTGAGCTGAGGCGGTTAAATCCTAACCCTGAGCTAAGGCGGTTAAATCCTAACCCTGAGCTGAGGCGGTTAAATCCTAACCCTGAGCTGAGCTAAGGCGGTTAAATCCTAACCCTGAGCTGAGCTAAGGCGGTTAAATCCTAACCCTGAGCTGAGGCGGTTAAATCCTAACCCTGAGCTGAGCTAAGGCGGTTAAATCCTAACCCTGAGCTGAGGCGGTTAAATCCTAACCCTAAGCTGAGGCGGTTAAATCCTAACCCTGAGCTGAGGCGCTAACGACCCAGCCCTGATCTAAGGCAGTTAAATCCTAACTCTGAGCTGAGGCGGTTAAATCCTAACCCTGAGCTAAGGCGGTTAAATCCTAACCCTGAGCTGAGGCGGTTAAATCCTAACCCTGAGCTGAGCTAAGGCAGTTAAATCCTAACCCTGAGCTGAGGCGGTTAAATCCTAACCCTGAGCTGAGGCGCTAACGACCCAGCCCTGAGCTAAGGCGGTTAAATCCTAACCCTGAGCTGAGGCGGTTAAATCCTAACCCTGTGCTGAGGCGCTAACATCCTAACCCTGAGCTGAGGCGGTTAAATCCTAACCCTGAGCTGAGGCGGTTAAATCCTAACCCTGTGCTGAGGCGCTAACATCCTAACCCTGAGCTAAGGCGCTAACGACCCAGCCCTGATTCTCAGCTGAGAATCATTCACATCAGCACAGAGAAACAGACTCAGTCAGGCTCAATTTCCTCCAAACTCAGACTTTAGTTCAGTCCTAAATTCTCTTAACTCGCATGTTTTTAGCACTGCACCTCTGGCCCACAGCTGCGACCCAGCCCTGAGCTAAGGCGCTAACGATCCAGCCCTGAGCTGAGGCGGTTAAATCCTAACCCTGAGCTAAGGCGCTAAAGACCCAGCCATGAACTAAGGCCGTGACGATCCAGCCCTGAGCCTACATGGACTAGACTGGAGTGCTGTGTAAGTTTAGAAAATCTAGCTAATACAGCGCAGTGTGTCCAGTGTGGACGTGGCTGTGTCCCAAATGACCGTTTCTTAGCTATGCTTAAGCACTGTTGTGGTGCAGGAGCCAGTATTTACATTGGCCACCGTTTTATAAAAGCAATGAGCCGCTTGAGGCTGCGCATTACAGTGATTTTATCAAGAGGAAGCAGGTTTTACTTCGCTTTGCATCGTACCTATGAACAACTTCCCCACATAAAGTCGCAATAACACACAGCGATTTACTGCTTTATTATCACAAAAGCTTTTTCAGTGTATATTGTTTATTTAAAGCGAACAAAGGGAGGAAAATGATCGGTACTCTTATGTCGTGTTGTAAAATATTGAGTTCATTTGGAATTCACTGAGATGTTTGCCATTCACGGCTCCCGAAAAACAACATATGGTTTCTTCCACTGGGAAAAACTGAACTACTGGATCGTTCGGCTCACCGCTGTGGTGTGTGGATTCGCCACTACTGAAAAACAGTGGAATATCTGGGTTGCTGTTGTCCGGTTTCCGGACACATGCGGAAGAAGCAGTCCAGTAACCATTTAATGTTAACACAAATGTAGCAAAGCTTCCTGCTTGGCTAGAGCTGCTGCACGGCACCAATTACTTAGAGATTTGTTTTTTTGCTGCTGGTCGTGCATGCAGCGACCTTCGGATCACAGTTACAGCATAACGCCATAGGTGTGTGAGTTTATTTCATTCTCAAAATAGGGTATTAACAATAAAGACTCTTGTATCTTGTCTGTTCAGCACCATAATATTGTCTCTCTTATTATTATTAAACACTGAAAAGTGGCAATAAGAAAAAATTATCACACAAAAACCTAAATAGCAGCACCACAAAATGAAAACCTTGCCTGGCCATTTCATCAGAAACACGCACTTAAAAAGATGGTTCTTCAAGGGTTCTTTAGTATAGAAAATGGTCCTAAAGAACCATCTGCATGATTTAGAAGGTGCTCTTTGTATTCTGGAACGGTTCTTCAGACTGATGGAGAATGTGCTGTGGATGGTTCTGTATACAACCTTTTCAAAAATGGTTCTATAAAGCACTAAACAGGGTTCTGGTATTGTTACGATGAACAGCTTGTAACAATAGAAGAATCCTTTTTGTTGCATATATAGAACTTCCAAGAAATCTATCCAGAATCATAGACAACATACAACGATCAGACATTTCAACATGACCACCTCCTCGTTTCTACGCTCATTGTCCATTTTATCAGCTCCACTTACTGTATAGCTGCACTTTGTAGTTCTACAGTTACAGACTGTAGTCCATCTGTTTCTCTGATACTTTGGTAGCCCCGTTTTACCCTGTTGTGTGTACCCTGGTGTGTTAGTGTGTGTTGCACTGGTCTGAGTGGATCAGACACAGCAGTGCTGCTGGAGTTTTTAAACACCTCAGTGTCACTGCTGGACTGAGAATAGTCCACCAACCAAAAATATCCAGCCAACATCCACTTGTACCAGTACAACACACACAAACACACCACCACCACGTCACAAATAGTACCTGCTCTGTGAGGGTCCATGGGGGTCCTGACCACCGAAGAACAGGGTTACAATGTATCAGAGAAACAGATGGACTACAGTCTGTAACTGTAGAACTACAAAGTGCAGCTATACAGTAAGTGGAGCTGATAAGATGGACAATGAGCGTAGAAAGAAGGAGGTGCTCATAACGTTATGCCTGATTGGTGTATTCTACACGCGAAGAACCCTTTAAATCATGCAAATAGTTCTTTAAAGAACCATCTTTTTGAGAGTGCAGTCCTCTGCAGACCAGAGACATAATCACACAATCATACAGACGTATAGCTTTTCTTTCAAGTTCTACTAACTGTCCTCACTAAAACAGGTTTTGGGTTACCTAGAAGAAAAAAACGTCACAGCCGCTGCTTTGAGAAACTCCACGCGTGATCTTGATGCACTTGTGTTTCTTTAAAGAAGTCAGATGTCTGAAGCTCCACCCACACTCTGCGCAGTAATACGGTTTCTCTCCAGTATGGATCTGCTGGTGTCTCTGGAGGGTGCTCCTGTCTCCGAAGCTGATCCCGCACTCTGGGCAGTCGTACGGCTTCTCTCCCGTGTGAGTGCGGCGGTGTGTTTTGAGGATGCTTTTCTGAATAAAGCTCTTCCCGCACTCCGAACACTGATATGGCTTCTCTCCGGTGTGAGTGCGCTGGTGCGACTGGAGGGTCCCTCTGTTTCTGAAGCTTCGCCCACACTCTGAGCACTGATACGGCTTTTCTCCTGTGTGGATTCTCTGGTGTCGATGGAGACTGTTCTGAGTGTTAAAACTCCGCCCACACTCGGCGCAGTAATACGGTTTCTCTCCGGTGTGAACGCGCTGGTGAAGCTGGAGCTGACTCTGTAGAGTGAAGCTCTTCCCGCAGTCTGAGCACTGATGCGGTTTATCCTCTGTGTGAGTGCGCTGGTGTCTCTGGAGACTGACCAGCTGAATAAACCTCCTCCCGCACTCCGAGCACTGATAGGGCTTCTCTCCGGTGTGAATCCGCTGGTGCTGCTGCAGGTGGCAACGCTGAATAAAACTCTTTCCGCACTCTGAGCAGTGGTGAGTTCTCTTCTTTACGGGACTACTTTGAGTTTTACTGCAAGGTGTGTTTGCAGGAGGAGCGTCAGGGGACGCTTCTGGGGTGATGGAGCTTCCTCTGGACTCCATGTTCTCACATTCAGCCTCTCCGGACTTCAGCAGTGTGAGGTTTTTCTTCTTGGTGCCCCTTTCTGATGAGTTTGGTCATCTGATGAGAAGGTCAGTAAAAGGTCTGGGGGCAAACTGACACTAGGAGCAGGAGAAGACTCGGAACAGGAGCCCAGTCATTTCTGAAAGAGGAAAAACAATATATAACAAATATAATCCTGTTGTTGTCAGTCGCTAAACTCTCAGCAATAAAAGCAATAAAGGTAGTAAACTGTCACTGGGGTGGGACCCTTGATCTGTTCTAAGCTGTACTGACTCCACACCCCCCGCCTCGCCTCCAAGCTTTTATTTTACTGTTCTGGTTTAAAACATCAGGTTAGGAAAGAAGCATAAATGTGAACTTTTCTCCTGGTAAAACGTATTTAAGGTTCACAGTTGGACCTTAAAACCACTTTAGTTTGGACCTTGATGATAGAAAACTGTCCAAAATCTTCACTTATAACAATGTGCTGGGCACATTTCCTGAACGTTTATTTTTAATTAAACAAATAATTGTTACAAGCAAATAACAATAAATTAATAATACATGATGAATAAAATTATATAATAATAATAATAATAAAAAAAACTCTTTATAAATGTATTTAAAAAATAATACATTCACAATCACTGTGATTTATGAAGTGGTTTCAGAAAGGCTACACCCAATAAGTAATTAAATAACTAAATAACTAATATTTTCTTCTTGCACACTTAAAATAACTGATGTTGCACCACAGTGCTAGCAGTGATCTCCAACCCTGATCCTACACAGTTCAGTTCCAGTCTGCATTTTATTATTCATAAATCTCTCTCTGGCTGTACGCCAGCTTATATCTCTATATATCTCTCTATAAATAAGAGACATTATCAGACTCGCTGTACTGACTGATCACCTGCCAGGTAGAGTTTGAACTGAACTGGGAAAATCTGCTTTTATCTGCTGAGCACCAGAGAACCAGAGTCACTACAGGAGTCTCTGAAATAATATCCTGCCTGAATAATGTGGTGCAAAAACCATCAAAAGGACAAGCATAACTCTCAAATTTAGGCTCTACAGTCACTCAGAATTGGTGGTTCTAGCATGCAAGCTGTAAGAGGAACAGCGTTGACCAATTTCAAAGGATAATAATAATCATAACGATGATGATACTACTACTACTAATAATAATAATAATTAGTTAAAATTGAACTTAAAAAGAAGGATTCCAGCTAAGATTCCAATGAACAAATCAGTTTCATCTGAATTTTCTCTGAACCCACATTTCGCTGCTGTCAGAACCAAACCTCGTATCTCCAAAATGGTAACTTTACAGGAGAAGGAAAAAACATACATCACTTTCAATGTAAGTCTATGGAACCAGAATTTCTTCCAAGTCATTTTTGGCCATTTATTTTGGTCCATCCTTCATGAAATTTACACACAATATTAAGGCTAACAAGCATTTTCACATTATGCCAAAAACTGAAAATCCACAAAAATGGAGATACAAGGTTTTGTTCTGACAACAGCGATAAGCAAAGAAGAAAAGAAAGACCATTATAATCAACAGGATTAAAACCTGATGGTCTTGCTTTATAATGGGAACTGGCTTAATGGTTACCATTAGAAGTAATCATTTTATCCCGTAGAACAACTTTAGATTCCATTAGGAAACACATGTTAAAGCATTAGAGTCATTTACACTGTGATATCAACCCATCAGGAAAACACAGAACACCAGTAAAGACTACTGGACACCAGCAGAGCCTTTTAATGGGTTTTTTTAAATATATATATATATATATACACACATTAAAGCAGGTAAACGTTTTTAACATACATTTAAATAAGGGTTAACCCAGATTATGATTATGAACATACCGGCCTCCTGTAGCAGGAGATCCTCACCTTCAGCAGCTGCTGCTTCCCCAGACTGCAGCTCTGGGGAAGCTCTGATGGGTTTGTCTGTAGGAGCCTCTCCGGTCCCGGTTCTGGAACAAGCTGGTAAGACAGCACGAACAAGGAAGGAGGAGAACCAGGAGAAAAACGACAGGAACTCGGATCAAAACAGCAGCTGCGATCTTCTTCTCCCCCTTTTTTTTTTTTTTTTGAGGTTAAAGAACCACAGTTACAGAAACAGCGCCCCCACCTGGCCTGCAGGAGCGTCAGTCTGGATGCTGGTCCACACCTAGAGTAGATGATTCTCCAAGGGTTCTTCAGTAAAGGGAATGGTTCTGTTTACAGCTGCGAGTTCTTTAATAGAACCACTTGCATGCTAAAATGGTTCTTCACACTGATGGAAAATGTGTATGGCTCTATATAGAACCTTCATGAGAAGCACCAAGTAGCAGAACCCTTTTTGGTGCTATATAGAACCCCATACAACACATTCTCCATCAATCTGAGAACCATTTCACACAGAACAGAAAAGCATTCGTCTATTGTTACGGTGTGAAGCTTGTTGGATAGAAGGAACATTTTTGGAGCTATATAGGACCTTTTTCAAAAGGGGTCTGCACAGAACCATCTACAGCACATCACACTGGGCCATTCTGCAAAAACGTCCATTATTATTATCCTTGAAAAACATTTTCAAATAAAACAATGTTATTATGTTAAAGCATTAACATCTAGTTGAATGACTGACACTAATCATGTCAAACTAATATCAGAAACTGAATGGCTAAACTTGATTTAATGAAATCATGCAGTTCAACTCATTTTTAACTCAACAATTTTCTTCCATAGTTTTGGTAAACGTTTATATTACTTATTATTATCAAGCATAACTTACATGATTGTGAAAATTGTTAGAATGACATGAGGAGTGTGTGCCATGAATGTGCAGTGGCCAAAAACTTCGGTGGATTTGTTAATCCAAAAAATGCACAATAATAATAATAATAATCATAACAACAACAACAACAACAACAACATGAAATTTGTATAGCGCTTTTCTAGGACCCAAAGACACTTACAGATTACAATTAGTGGCATAATAAACATATATAACATACAAACAAAATAACAAGAGCCATATTAGTTTAAGATAGAAGAAGATTGTATGCAAGACAGAACAGATGTGTTTTAAGGTTGGATTTAAGGGAGGACAGAGAATTAGACAGCTGAATATGAGAGGGACAGAGTTCCAGAGGTGTGGAGCTGCTCTGGAAAACATACGATAACCAACACTGTGGAGTTTAGAGGAGGGAACGGTAAGCAGACCAGTGGTAGAAGAACGGAGGGAGCGTGCTGGCTTGCAGGATTGGCGAAGATCAGAGAGATTAAGTAAGATTGTCGAGAGCTTTATAGGTCAGGATCCGGTAGTTTATGGGAAGCCAGTGGAGGTTTAGGAGAACAGATGTAATGTGGTGAAGTGACTAGGTGTAAATGAGGAGACAAGCATGAGTTTTGGAACGTCTGGAGTTTCCGAAACAAAGAGGAGCTGATGCCTGCAATAATCTAGACGGCTAGAAATGAAAGTATGAATGAGAGTTTCAGCAGCTGACTGGGAGAGAGATGGTCGGATTTTTGCTATATTGAAAGAAAGAGGTTTTATCAAGGGAGCTAACATGAGAGCTGACTAAGTGAAGAGTTGAGGACAACACCCAGATTACGGACCACAGAGAAGGGAGACAACATCATCAACTGAGAGAGTGAGGGGGCCGGTTTTATTGAGTGCAGATTTAGAATCAATGAGAATGAGTCCTGTCTTATCACTGTTTAGCATTAGAGACTTATGTCTCATCCCATTCTTGATTTCTTAGAGGCACAATTCCAAATTGCCAAGAGGGGGTTTAGCAGGTGAATTTGTCTAAAGATAAAGTTTAAAATGTAAAGTTTTTAAAACGTGGTTTATCATGTGGCATAATTAAACGGATTTCACAATGACAGTTAATATTTCCATTACAGTATTCCATTAAGGTTCACAAGGACCAAAGGAACTAAAGGAGCCAATGGAACCAGTTTACAGAGGCATAGGCCAGAGGGTGACCACTGTATACCAGTGCCACCTTGGAATACAGCATGGCCGTCCTTCTGGCCATCCCAGTTATGGAATGTGAGACAAAAAAAACACTTTTGCATTGATGTAATATAATAAATAATATTTTTATTCAAGTGGAAATTACATCTGGATTGGATATGAACAAGGGGAAAAAGCATACAGCACTTATGCTATTTTAATACAGTAATACTCGGCCATTCGGTTTTTAGCTATGCTTCATCCTAAAGAATCTCTGGTCTCACCTGGTCAGCCCACCCAGAGGAAAGAAACATTCTAAATGAGATCTCCACTTCAGCTCAGTTACCTCTCCTAGACGTGGCTAAGTTCAGTTTGAAATCAAAATAAGACTTGAGCCTTTTTCAGTTTTTGCACGTCACTCTTCTGAGTAAAGCTCTTCCCACAATCCGAGCAGAGATGTTTTCTGTTCTTTTCTGGATTTTTCCTGGATGTTTGTCTACCAAAGGACGCTTCTCCCATCTCACATGATTGAGGCACATCCGAATGCAGTGGCCCTGCACTGTTGGAGACGATTATATACTCCATAGTTAATAAACAGCAGAAGCTTTTTTTTATGAGAGCTTTTTTCATTTCCAGAAGCCTCTTAAAATCAAAGCAATATGGGCTGTGATGTCTTTGAGGAATAAAGTAGATCTGCTGCCTCCACTAAAGGTCAGGATCGCAGGTAAAACACTGACGTCTACAGATTACCTCACCAGCAACCACACGCAGTCATTGCTGCAGCCTGGAGAAGCAACATAAAGGTATCAAGTTCAATTTGCCATGCAGCTTGCTGCTTGGGTCATCACACCTGCTGAAGATGAGAAATATTAGATTTTACATCTCCAGGATCATCTCACAGACAGGCAGAAGATGGCAGTGGAGCTGGGAAGTTAGCAGGCTGATGATGCAATGAATCTCATGGGCAGCACGTTGGGATGCACGTTTTGAATGTGATCTTACGCCATTTATTCAATCACTATTACTACTTTCACAATGTGCCTTGCAGGCTTAAGACATCTTGGGTTCGAATAACCAGCATCTAACTAACCATATACATTCTAACTGGGGAGATTTCTTCTTTCCTATATTTCACAGGAGCATCTTTTGAACTCTATTGTCCCAAATGAGTCCTGATTTGATCTGTTCCTCTTGGTGCTGTTTCTTGATGTGTTTGTGGAGGCTAATTTTAACTGTGTATGCTGGGGAAGATTTGGACCGGGATGTCAACCATTTCTGGAGAAGGAAAAACGAAAAAGAAAAACGAAAAAGAAGTATTACAATCTCAATATGAAATGTATGACAAAAGTATGACATAGAATTGGTGTTTGTATCTCAAGTTCAGTTACAACTAAATATTCAGTTGAAAATCTAATCCAGTAGTTCAAAATTGGTTTACTGTCGCATGTATTCAGAATACAGGGCCTTCAAAAATGCAATGAAATTCTTACACTATGGCAGCACAGGGGGCAGTTGGAGATAGAGGTATTGCACACACAAGAAGGATATTGCGCATATTGTAGAAGTATGCCAAAGAACAAATAACAAATAAAAAAGTGGCACCACAACCTTCAAGTAACTGTCAGTATGTGATGAGGTTAACTGTAGTAAAGGCAGTCAGGAAGTGATCTGTGGTTGTCTTGAAGGTCTGCGCAGACCAGCTGCGTGGAGTCCTGCAGGTTGCATATACAACCTGAGTCCCGCTACTTTGGAATAAATCTTGTATAGTCCCAATACCAAAGATCAAGTACCCAAAGAAACTAAATGACTACAGACCTGTAGCAATGATTCACATTATGAATAAAATGTTGGACACCTTACAGTTTGCCTCTCACTCACATGCGGGGGGTTCAAGTTACCATGATCTACCTGTTGCACAGAGCATACTCACATGTGGAGATGGCAGAGAGCACTGCGAAAAACAATCTTTGACTTCTCTAGTGCCTTCAACACCATCCAGCCTCTCCTGCTGAGGTACAAGCCAAGTGTGGCACAGGTGGATACTGCCCTGGTATCCTGGATCATTCACTATCTGACCAGCAGGCCCCAGTACATACAGCTAATGAACTGTCAGGTGCTTACACTATTGTTCCTCCCTTTCTTTTCACTTTTTACACCTCCATTTCACGTATGAGATGTGTCACCTACAAAAGTTGTTGTATAACACTGTTATGGAGGAGGGAACCTAGTGAACAGCTGTGTGGGCTGGTGTCAGCGGAATCATCTCTAACTAAGCACCAAGATGACAAAAGAGATTTTGGCCGACTTTCAGAAAATTAAGTCTCCTCCAGCCCTCATCACCATTCAAGGTGAAAACACTGAGGTGGACAGCATCTACAAGAACTTGAATGTTCATCTGTGTGGCAAGTTGGCTCGGGACGTGAACATGGACAAGTAGAGTCAGAGCCAATTGTATTTTCTGAGGAGATTAAGGTCCTCTGGTGGGAGAGGCCAGCTACTGAGAACTATGAACTGTGAAGTGCCATTTTTATGCTGTAGTGTGCTGGGACAGCAGTGCTACAGTGAAGGACACGGACGGAATGAACAAGATGATTAAAAAGGCTGGCTCAGTCCTAGGGGCTAAAGTGGACACAGCGGAGATGGTGGTGGAGAGGAATGTGCTGGCAAAGGTGTCAGTGATCATAAAGAACCCCTCCCACCCAGGAGTAGACTGCTCCAGCCTGCTCACTGCAGGAAAAAAACACTTTTGCAGGTCTAGGGCCCTATGATTTCTATGATGTGAAGAACATGGACGTGCTTGCTGGCATCCTCAAATGACACGTACGCAGTGGCTTGAGGCTCTCCCGAATTTTTTTTTATTACTTTTACTTTATACTTAAGTACATTTGAAGGTAAATACTTTAGTACTTTTACTCAAGTGGAGGTCTAAAGGGAGGAACTTCTACTTTTACTGGAGTCATATTTTTCTTTGGGGGTCTCTACTTTAACTCAAGTACATGATTTGTGTACTTCGTCCACCTCTGAGTGTAAGGCTGAAATATAAATACCGTTTTGGTGGATTATTTTACATCACACCTCAATCAGTCAGATCACTGGTTGAACGACATGAGTGAGAGCCACCAAGTGCAGTCAACATTTCCATTAAATGAAAGTTACTGGTGCACAGCTCCGTTTTCCGTTCACACGAACCAAAAATTCCAGAGGAACCAGTTTGTAACTGGGGCTGCGCTCCAGCCCTGTGCTTGCATACTAAGTCCAATCACGTGGACATATATTTTGTCCTACCTTTACATCTACTACCTCTCCATTCTTTCCTATAAAACAGTGTATCATAGTGTGAGGTGCAGAAGATCCTGTGGAAGCTCTGCTGGGTTTGCTTTGGAGCAGCTCCTGGATTTGGGACAGCCGGTAAGGCAGCACAGCAAGCAGGATATGGGTAGCGGGTGAAAGGAGTTCAGGAGGAAAAGACGGGAATTTTTGCGTGAACTGGACTAAGTTGTGACGTCCTGATCGCATGGGAGCCGCAATTTTCTTCCTCTTCTCCTACAGTTTTCTGTGAATGAAGCACCGCTAAAAGAGTGCCCGCACCTGGTTTGCAGGAGCGTCACAGTAGAACCACTTGATCACAGAGTCTGCGTCAGCCCTGCTGAAAAAGTACCATTAGAAACCATTAGGATTAACACCTAATGGTTTTTAAATCCCATTAGGAAACCATCAAATTCATTTACATTGTGAAACGTTATCCTTTACATCTGCGTGTCAAACTGGGGACCTTCTGGGCCAAAATCCTGTGGAGATCAGTGCTTTCCCTCATCTAAAGCTCTGAATTCAGTTCATGAAGGTCTTGAAGTGCATCAGGTGTGTTTAATGAGGCAGTGAGCTGAGGTCTCCATTGTTTTGACCCGCGAGGACTGGATGCTGACACATGATAGAAACCCATCAAAAAGCCCGGGTCTGGCGGCTCGGACCAGCCCAGAGATAACCCTATACTGGCCCACAGTGGGTCCTAAAGGGTTTCTCTTTGGGGAACTACACTGTTAACCACAGATAGCCTGACACAGGACTACTGTGGGTCAGTCCACACAGGGCGCACATAATTAGCCCTTAGATATGAATGACCAGCGCACATTTAGGCCTCCATAATATCAATAGAACGTTAGTGTTACTATGACATAGATTTGCAGCCTGGGTCAGTTTTGGTACATCAACATCATTTCAATCTTACTGTGACATTGTCCTCAACGTTGCGTTACGACCATACAGGGCAACAGTAGGGGAGTAAGTTGTTGACTTGTCCTCTGCGTGGTAAGATCAATATAAATTTCACTTTAAAACACTGTAAATAAAATTGTGAATATAAAAATGAAAATGAAAATCAAAATAAAAAGGAAATACTTAAAATATAAAAAATAAAATGGAAAAATTAGAAATAAAAATGACAAAAAGTGAACTATTTTGTAAGAAAGAGAACAACCCAAAATTACATACAGATATGTTAGTTCTATATGTACATTTAGATTTTTCTGTTTTCATTGTAATATTACACTGTTAGTTTCGCCCTGTGATGGACCGCCAGTGTGCCCAGGGTGTTTCCCCGTCTTCCAACTAACGGGCACCGGAATAGGTCTCCAGCACCAGCACCAGCACCCAATCACCGTGGAGGATAAGCAGCATAGAAGATGAATAAAATGAATGAATATATTAGATCTGTTTATTTATCAGTCTATACTTAAAGGACAGCAAAGAGGAAACGTTAGAGACATTACATCAAAAGTAAAAGCACGTCCTAACATGGCAATATCATTTTCACTCTGTAGTAGCTTAAGCCAATATTTTGCAAAAAATTGATCTGAACGTTCGTTACAAAATTTCTTTGTAGATAACCCTTCTGTCTGCTCCCAGTGTTAATTTAATAAGATAAGGAGTCAGTAAGATAAAGGACTGAAAGGAGCCAAACCTTATCAATTGGATTGATACTGATACAGTATCTGAACCTCTGAATCACTGCAGGGAGAAAAGAACCTGTTTACATCTGGTCATTTCATGTATCTTGAGTATCAGGAATTATATCTGGTGTAAACCCACCCAAGACGTATTTAAAACTCAAATCCAATCACTCAAAGCACATCAGGAGCTGGACTGAGATGCGTTTGAGCCACGTTATAGCAGTATAAACACGTCCGTCTCTTCAAGACACAGTTGACATCCGAAACTCCTCGCAGTACAACCAAAACTCATGATCTGTGTCTGAGGAAGACCATCACGGAGGACAAAAGATTGGGGACGAAACCAAATGTTTTACAGCAATATGGACACTATTGTGCAAATCAGATGAAGAGGCTGAACGGATAATCAGTTGCCCCGCCACAAGCAGGTTGCATGTTCCATCCCACACAGCAATTGGATTTCCGTGCAACTAACCAGACACACCTTTGACTACTAAGTGTACATGCATGTGGCTTATTAGGAAACAATCCAGATACTACACACATGAAGAGACCAGGTGTAAACAGGGTCAAAGGCTATGTTCAGATTGCCAGCCCAAACCCAACTTTTGTCATACCAAGACTGAATCCAGATTGATTTTTGATAGTCTCGACCTAAAAAAAAAGCACAATATAATTACAAATCGGATCCAAACCACATCTGAAGTCCCAGTATGGACACTCAAATCGTTGTCTTTTGTGTCACTTGTAACGTGACAAACAACAACGTCAAACCCAGTGTGATCAAGTGCTGGGATTCAAGAAGAGCTCCAAAGATTCATGATTATGAAGAGAGTTCTGAAGAGTTTGGAGGGCAAGATGACGCTCCTCCATCTCTCCTACATCAGCATTTGAAATCCATGTCAGCAGCATAGCTACACAGTTATTGACGCGTATGCCATTAGGCTGGTAATGTCTGGACACACAAATCCGATCTGACCACTTCTAAATAACGACCTAAAAAACAAATCCAATTTGCCTGCAGTCTGAACACAGCCAAAGTAATCAGACTAATAGCAAAAGAGTGTTTTGCAGCTGAAACACTTTAGGTAAAGTCCTTCCCTTTCTGCACATTTGGTCTTTATTATTTTTTGAGCTTGCTTTGTGGTTTATCTGGGAGCTCGGTTTTGCTACTAATATAATCACACAACTCTACATGCATGTGAACACGCGCTTTGAAACGTCAACAAAACAGTGAAAAATGGAAAAACAACTTGTCGGGTCTGACCCATGAAGACCATGGATATAATCCCACAATCATAGAAATCATCTAGAGAGATCTCTTTTCCTTACAGTGCTTTCTTACAAAATATTTGAAACACATCACAGTTAATCTAGAAATAATAAACGTGAGAATCATTGCTCTGAACGTCACCACGAGTGAGCTTAATGCACTTGTGTGTCTTCAAAGTGCTTGAATGTCTGAAGCTCCACCCACACTCTGCGCAGTAATACGGTTTCTCGCCGGTGTGGATCTGCTGGTGTCTCTGGAGGGTGCTCCTGTCACCAAAGCTGATCCCGCACTCCGGACAGTCGTACGGCTTCTCTCCCGTGTGAATGCGCTGGTGTGATCTGAGATTACTGATCTGATTAAAACTCTTCCCGCACTCTGAGCACTGATACGGTTTCTCGCCGGTGTGAATGCGCCGGTGTAACTGGAGGCTGCCTTTGTTCCTAAAGCTCTTCCCACACTCTGAGCAGTCGTACGGCTTCTCTCCTGTGTGGATGCGCTGGTGTCGTTGAAGACTATTCTGACTGTTAAAGCTGTTCCCGCACTCTGGGCAGTAATACGGTTTCTCTCCGGTGTGAACGCGCTGGTGTAGTTGGAGGTGACACTGCTGAGTAAAGCTCTTGCCGCACTCTGAGCAGTGATACGGTTTCTCTTCCGTGTGAGTGCGCTGGTGTCTTTGGAAGCTGCTCGGATGATTAAAACTCTTGCCGCACTCTGAGCAGCGAAACGGCTTCTCTCCTGTGTGGATGCGCTGATGCTGCTGCAGATGACACCGCTGAGCAAAACTCCTGCCGCACTCTGAGCAGTGATGAGGTCTCTTCTTTTCTGCATTTTTCTGTGTTCGTCTGCGATATGTGGTAGCGCAGAGAGCACCAGAGAACATCTGCTGAGTGCTGGAGCTTGCGCTGGGTTCCATATTCTCACATCCAGTCTCTCCTGATTGCAGCAGTGTGGGGTATTCCTCTTAGTGATGATTCCTGGTGCGTTTGTAATCGTAAATTTTAACTGTGCAGGCAAATGGACACTAGGAGCATAAGAAGGCTTGGACCAGGACATCAAACATTTCTGGAGAAGGAAAGGGGAAAAGACATTAAACTTAGCAACGGAGCACAGATGGTGACACAATTGAGATATTTATCTAATTTATCTAATCTGATTTCTTATCACCAATTTCTGTATAAAAGGTTTTAATCTGCTTGTTAGTATCTCAAAACTGAACTGAATACAGACAGAACGTTGTAATTCTAAACCCCACAAGTGGACATTTCGTACATTTCATCATGAAATCTTCACTCTTTGTAACAACTGCTGTGCTCAAATGATGTAGAAAAATAAAAATCGACAAAAATTATGCTTTCATTTCATTTTAAATGCTTTCATTGACAATGATTATATATCACACACACACACACTACCTCAATACCTATATACACACACTATAGCTCTCATTATTAGAACGGTACTCAGCCCCACAGGCTGGAAAAGTGGGACAATTATTCTTCTTTATTTCTGCACTACAGTTTACAGCTGGGTCATCCTTTGCTGTCCAGATTAAGCTGGTGAAGGCAGGAGAAAACCAGATGGTGAATTTCATGTTGCTTGAGACTGTTTTAAAAAATCCAGCTGTTGCAGTATTCAGAACTTCTTCCCACCTTTTTGGCATGTCATTAGGAGGTTATCCTAGTCTGGATGGAGTGAACAAATGATTACCAAGATAAATACAAATCCATTAATGTTTTTTCTGTAGGTGACCCTGCTGAAAAAAAAAACAAAAAACAGATTAGACCAGCATGATTTCCAAGCTGGTCTAGAATGGTTTGTTATGCTGAGTTGGTGTTGGTTTAGCTGGTTGACAAGTATTCAAAACACAACATGTCGCTGTTGTCGGAAGAAAACCTTGTATCTCCAAAATGGTAACTTTACAGGAGAAGGAAAAAACCCACTTTACTTTCAATGTAAGTCATTGGAACCAGAATTTTTTCCCCCATGATTTTTGGCCATTTCTTTTGGTCCATTCATCATTAAATGTACAAACAATGTAAAGGACAACTGGTACTTCCAAATTATTTAAAAAACTGAAAAATGGCAAAAATGGAGATACAAGGTTTTCTTCCGACAGCAGCAATATGCTGGTTTCACTGGTGACCTGGATGGGGTTTTTGCTCAGTACACTGAGTAACTTAGGCCAAAAGGCGAGGAAAGTTCCTTAGCGCTTCTTCTATTGGACAGGCTTGTTTTTTGGCCCATTTGAGAAATTCTGCTCAGTGAAACGCATCCCCAGCTGTACTGGTCTATACTGATTCTGTGCAGAAGACCCTTCTCTCTTCCACTAAGGTTTACCTGCATTATTGCTGCTGCAGTTTATGTCTCCCCAAAACGCTAAAGGGCTAGAAGAGATCTTTTGTGCTACCATCAGCAAACTGCAAACTGGGCACCCGGACAGAGGCTTTATTGTCACTGGGGACTTTAATCACTGCTGTTTGAGATCTGGATTTTCACCAGAATGTCTTCTCCTGCACCACAAGGGGACAAAGAACACTGGATCACATTTATACCTGTGTGGCTAACACCTACAAAGCCACATTCTTCCCCCACCTGGGACAGTCTGACCACATCTCTTCATTCCTGTTCCTTTAAGTCAGTCATCAAACATGTGAAACCCACAACAAGATCTGTGAAGATGTGGATGGAAGGTGCCGACTCCTCTCTTCAGCACCAATTCCAGCACACAGATGGTAGTGTATTTGCAGCCCAGGCCACCACAGACCCTCATACCAACACTGACATTTACACCAACTCGGTGCTGGAACATATCAACAGCTGTGTGGGCAGAGTGACAACTCACAAAATAATTAAGAGCTTCCCGAATCAGAAGCCTTGGATGAAGAGAGGTTTGCCTCCTGTTCAAAGCAAGAGATGCTGTCTTCAGGTCTGTAAGCCGCCTGGTCTCCAGCTCAGCCAGAGCCAACCGCAGCAGAGGCATCGCAAAGGCGAAACACTGCTACAAACAGCAGACTGAAGAGGACTTCAGCTCCACCTTGCCACATACGCCGTTGGTCAGAGGTCTTCTTCAAAATTGATTTACTTTTACTGCTGTACCATTGAGAGTGAGCTTGCTTACTGCACCTATAGTGTGGTTCGGCAGCTGCTCCGCATCTGACTGCAAAGCGCTCCAACAGGTGGTGAAAACTGCCCAATGCATCACAGGAAGCCAGCTACCCTCTATTGAGAACATTTTCCTTAAGCGCTGCCTGGACAGGGCGAGGAACATCATTAAGAACATTTCTCATCCTAACCATGGGCTTTTAAACCCTTTTCCCATCTGCCATGCATTACATGCCCTCGCTTTCACACCAGCAGGCTCAGGAAGAGCTTCTTCCCTGAGGCTGTGACCCTGCTGGACTCCACACTGTCACTTTAACCACATCACTGCACTGTTACTGTACTTTATACACACATTTTCTAAGCTGCTTCTCCCTCAGGGTCGCAGGGGGATGCTGGAGCCTATCCCAGCTGTCATCAGACGGAAGGCAGGATACACCCTGGACAGGTCGCCAGTCCACCGCAGGGCAGACAAACAGACATACACAATCACACACACACACCTACCTAGGGGTAATTTAGTATGACCAATCGGCCTAACTGCATGTCTTTGGAAACTGGAGAACCCAGAGGAAACCCACGCTGTCACGGGAAGAACATGCAAACTCCACACAGAGAAGACCATGGTCACCCAGCCAATACAATACAATGCAGTACAATATATTACTGCAATGTGTATTTTTGCAATTACTGTAAATGTTTGACTCTGAATTCTTATAACTACATACATGCAAATGCAGATTCGCTCCATTCACTGTGTGTGTAATATATATATCTGACAAAAAAAAACAACTCACATTTTCAAAACCTATAAAAAGGTGATTAAACTCACATATTGTAACACACGCTGCAAAAATGATGGTTCTTTAAGGATTCTACATGAAAGCCAATGGTTCTACATAGAACTGAGTTCTTAAGTAAAGATGTTTCTATCTAGAACCATGAACACTCAAAGCATGCAACTCGTTCATTGCACAGTGAACTTGTTCTTCAGATTGGTGAATGTGTGGTATATGTTTCTATACAGCACCAAAAATGGTTCTATTGTCACGACATCCAGCTTGTGGTCTAGAAGAACCCTTCTGGTGCTATATGGAACCACTTTCAAAGCCATTTTACCATGCAAAAAACACGTAAGCATGAAATGGTTCTCTATAGAACTCATTGCCTTTACTGAAGAACCATCTTTTTAAGAGTGTGTTATTCTGCAAGGTCTGGACAAAGGCAGCCTGTGTGTCCGTTCTGCTGTGGGGTTCTCATATATTTACTGTAACAGGTCATCTCCCCGTCCATCCCTCTGGAAGTGTACTGGAACTCAGCGCATCAGTGTGAGGTGTAGAAGATCCTCACCCCCTGCAGCTCCTGCTCCTCCAGCAGCTCTGTGGAAGCGGAGATGGGCTTGATTGGAGCGGCTCCTCCGGTTTTGAGGCAGCACGGAAACCAGGACCCGGGAAACGGGAGAGAGGAATCTTTTGAGGGAGAACTGTTTTGAATTCGGACAAGGGCCTGAAATGCTGAGCGAAACAGGATTTTCCTTCTTCTCCACTTCATTGGGGCTGGAGAACCACAATTGCACGATTAGCGCCATCCCGTGGGCTCCAGGGGGCTTCACACCGCAACCTGAAGACGGCGGAATTCGTGTTGTTACTTTCACAAAACCCACCCGTATTCCGACACCCTTCTACCCCACAGCAAACTGTGCAGCAGCAGATGAGCTGTCGTCTCTGGCTTTACATCTACAAGGTGGACTGATAAGGTAGGAATGTCTAATAGAGTGGACAGAGAGTGGACACAGTGTTTAAGAACTCCAGCAGCACTGCTGTGTCTGATCGACTCACCAGCACAGCACACACTGACACACCACCACCACGTCAGTGTTACTGCGGTGCTGAAATGATCCACCACCCAAATAGTACCTGCTCTGTGAGGGTCCATGGGGGTCCTGACCACTGAAGAACAGGGTAACAGAGTATCAGAGAAACAGATGGACTACAGTCTGTAACTGTAGAACTACAGAGTCCAGCTATACAGTAAGAGGAGCTGATCAAATGGACAGTGAGTGCAGAAAGAAGGAGGAGGTCAGAATGTTGTGCCTGATTGGTGTATTCTCCATCAATCTGAAGAACCATTTCATCATGCAGAGAACCACTTGAGCATGGAATGATTCTACATAGAACATGGTTCTAAACAGACGCATTACCTTTACTAAGGAAGAACGATCTTCATCATCTTGAAGAACCATCTTCATCATCTGTCGGGCAATTTTAAACCCCTTTCTTTTGTGCACATCTCTATTCCAGACTAATTCATATGTGTCTGAGTACAAGAGTGGTTTTTAAACATTCAATATTATAAAACTGCAGTAATAATTTATTTATTAAGAAATCTGCATTTGACTGCTTCTGCACTGGAATACATTTTAAAGCCTCCCTACCCTGTTAGTTGGGAACTGTTTACAAAGGCTGCTTTGTCTTGTCATTGGGAAAGATTTGGCTAAATGACATTAGAGGAAAAAAAAGAAACAAAAATATATTTTACGATTGCAGACAAGCAATTAAACACAATCTTGCAAGCTAAAACTGTTCAGCTAGTATTTCACAGCCTGCTTTCAATGTACACTCTTTTTACTGTATAATTTACTGGCTATATAGTACAATTAGCTTCCTTTACAATTCGTACTGGCCACCCAATGAGCTTCGTATAGCATCCTTTTACAAATGCAGACCATTTTTCATAAACCACCATTGAGCATTTTAGAAAGATGACACAAACAACTCTCAGTCTAAAAATAATCTTACTTGCATGTATACATGCTGTAAATCACGGGTGCTCAATCCTGGTCCTGAAGATCTCGCACCATGGATAGTTCAGATCCAACACATCTTCCTCTAATATTTAGGCCCAGTCCCATTTCTTCTTTTTACCCCTACCCTTTGTTTTCGAGTGTCAACCTAACACCTTGGAACTGAGTTACAAGGGGTAGTGGTAAAAATCTTGCCCCACGAAATGGGACCTCAAAAACAACAACAACAAAAAAAAAACTTCATTCACAGATACTAGCGCTGCTCTGTAGGCAACACTGCCCGTCTGCAGTGACAGCAGAGAAGGGTAAAGTTCAGCTCCTCACTGCTGGGCTTCAGTTACATTTAGGGCATCATACGCCATCATCCCCCCCCCCCCCCCCCCCCCCATTCTTCAGTGATATGAAGCTGAAGTCAGATATTCAACAGATTCTGGCTCTAATTTTCCCGTTCCACCTTAAATGGTGCAGCAGTTACATTCTGGCGCTTCAGGCGTCAGAACTGCTGGACTATTTAAGGTGGAACGGGAATGCTAGCTAGCCAGCTACCGATTCATTAGCATGCTGTTAGCGATTTTTTGTGCTTGTTATGAAGAAAAGAACCATAACCATAAATTATAAACCATACATTATTAACCATAAACATAAATTAATTAATGATTAAACTAAGATAAAAGACTAGCTACCGTCATTTTTTTACTGGAGAAAATTCCCACATTTGTGAGTTTCTTTGGTCTCTTGCTCAGCCACCGGTTTTTCTATTTTCTCATAACACTCTGTTTGGAGGGCCACTTCACCCTACCCCTCTATCTAAAAAAAAACTAGGACAGCCTACCCCTAGACGTGACTGCACAAAACGGAGGGCTAAGTGGTAGGGGCAAGGGGTGAAACGGGATTGGGCCTTAGATGCTCTTGAAGGCCTCCATTACTTGGAGCAGGTGTATTAGGGTGTTTTCACAACAGAGCCTTTTTCCAGACCGCTTGCGCTGCAAGTTCAGGATGTTTGGTCGAGCACGAAACCTGTTTTCGAGCTTGGGAGCAGAACAAAGTACAAAGTGGTCTTTGGTTGGTCTGCTGCACAGTGGGAGCTCTCCTCTCCCGGCGCATCGTGTGGGGCTGTACGATTGGCTCAGTCTGTAACGTGACTGCTTCAACTTATTGCATCACTTCGAGTGTGGTGATAGGAGAGAGGACTGCTGTAGGCAGAAAGAGCAGCTCTTCATCGCTTGAGTGTATCCGAAGAAAATAATATTCTGCAAACCTGCACACAGAAAAGTGACGTGTGGAACTGCACACAGATCCACAGTTCGGAATGAATTATTGTGTGTGAAAGCAAACCAGTGATAATGAGCCCCTCCCCCATACGAGCCCAGAATCAGTCCTGGGTGCGGATTCAAGTATTCGGGACAAGTGGGAAGACACCCGTAGGTTAGAGTTAGAGTTAGATCTCCAGGACCAGGATTGGGCACCCTTGCTCTAAAACATAAGAATGAGGCAGTGTAAAACTAAATAAAACTGTCTGGCCCTACCCACGAAAAAGAATTCTGAAAAGTACAAATGAGCAATTAATCTAGAAATAATAAACGTGAGAATCATTGCTCTGAACGTCCCCACGAGTGAGCTTAATGCACTTGTGCGTCTTCAAAGTTCTCAAATGTCTGAAGCTCCACCCACACTCTGCGCAGTAGTACGGTTTCTCTCCGGTGTGGATCTGCTGGTGTCTCTGGAGGGCACATCTATCACCAAAACTGTTCCCACACTCTGAGCAGTCATACGGCTTCTCTCCCGTGTGAACGCGCAGGTGTGTCCGGAGATTACTGTTCTGATTAAAACTCTTCCCGCACTCTGAGCACTGATACGGTTTCTCTCCGGTGTGAATGCGCCGGTGTGTTTGGAGGGATCCACTGTCTCTAAAACTCTTCCCACACTCTGAGCAGTCGTACGGCTTCTCTCCTGTGTGGATGCGCTGGTGTCTATGGAAATTATTCTGACTGTTAAAGCTGTTCCCACACTCTGAGCAGTAATACGGTTTCTCTCCAGTGTGAACGCGCTGGTGTAGTTGGAGGTGACACTGCTGATTAAAACTTTTTCCACAGTCTGAGCAGTGATACGGTTTCTCTTCCGTGTGAGTGCGCTGGTGTCTTTGGAAGCTGCTCGGATGATTAAAACTCTTGCCGCACTCTGAGCAGCGAAACGGCTTCTCTCCCGTGTGAATGCGCTGATGCTGTCGCAGATGACCTCGCTGAGTGAAACTCTTTCCACACTCTGTGCAGTGGTGAGTTTTGGTCTTTCCTGTATTTGCCTTCATTTGTTTGCGAGATGCGTTTGTATGGAGAGAACTGGGGAACACTCGCTGAGTGCTGGAGCTTTCGCTGGGTTCCATAATCTCACTTTCAGTCTCTTCTGACGCCAGCAGTGTGCCTTATTCTTGGTAGCTTTTCCCGATGTGTTTGTGGGTGTACATTTACACTGTGTAGGCAAATGACCAGCAGGTGCAGGAGAGGGCTAGAACAAGGATGTCATACATTTCTGAGGGAGGAACTGAAAAAACAAGAACACACAGTGTTATTGATGTGAAATGCTGCTCTTATAGAGCATCAAAATTTCAGCCTTCTAAATGTTAGTGAGAAAGTTACAAGCCAGGACCAAAACATTCTTTGCATCAGAAAAAATCTAGATCTAATACCAAAAAAATAACATTGGGATTTATATCTTCATTCCCAGTGAGTTGCAAAAAATAGATACAATTAAAAACGAAAAAACAGGAAATTCAGCCAATTTTCTGCTAATTTAGTCACTACCAATGAAAAGGACAGGTAAAGCCAGCCACCTCATCATGGAAAAACAGAACAACTGAATGTACTTGGAGGAGAGATCTGACTGCTCTATTCTGGATGTGTGACCTAGAAACCAACAGCATTAGGTTATCATTACCCTAAACAACAGAGGATGCAGGAGAGGAGGCCATCTGGCCCACCCAGAGAACAGGGCCAACAACATGAACCATGGGAATAAGAACACGTCAACACTGCTGAAGTTGCACGTGAAAGTTAACTGACTGGATCAGATGCATCATCTTTTATCCTACATGAATGGCCTCTTCACCCTCCTGCCATCCGCTTCACCACCACCAGACTCTAGAACAGCTTGTTCCTAAAGGCTCCATAATCTAGACCCTCTCCAACATCCACCTGGACTATTCCTGACCGCTTCCCAACATCCACCTGGACTAATCTAGACCCCTCTCCAACATCCACCTGGACTAATCCTGATTGCTTCCCAACATCCACCTGGACTAATCTAGACCACTCTCCAACATCCACCTGGACTAATCCTGACTGCTTCCCAACATCCACCTGGACTAATCTAGACCCCTCTCCAACATCCACCTGGACTAATCCTGACTGCTTCCCAACATCCACCTGGACTAATCTAGACCCCTATCCAACATTCACCTGGACTAATCTAGACCCCATCTCCAACATTTACCTGGACTAATCTCGACACCTCTCCATTTGTATATACCGTATTGTTATGCATATGTATAGTTCTGTATATTTACTGCCTGCTGTACATATTTCCTTTCCATCAGGGAGGTACATTAAATGTGACTCTATAGCCGTGTTATGTGCACGGTACGTCACTGAGGCTGAGCATGCATATCTGCAGCCAGAGTCTATTGGAAAACAGAGCAGCCTCCAATTAACAAACATAGGCAGTTTTGCAGTCCATCAGCTTCAGACTTGGTGTGAAAACGGGGTTAATGTATGTGTGTCTTTCTTCTTTCATTCATAAAAATCTAACTGTGTGAAGAAGTGAAAAGAGGTCTGTGTTTCCATCCTCCAGGGTCCTGTGAGCAAGGAGCCTCACACAGCGCTACAGCAATGACGATAAAGACCCCCTCACACTGGACTTAACCAGGGTATGGTGACCATGTTACAAGCAGACTGGAAGTGGCTCTCCAGGAGAAGGAGTAATGGAGACCATTGCGCTAAATTAATAACAACTTCCCAGTTAGCAAAATTAGTCTGGCCCACTGGTGGGCCGCATTCTTGATTTGTCCTGGCCCAATATACGTATGGGTCCTCGGCGCAGATCTGGCCCACACTCTATAAAGTGAGTAGAACTTAAGTATATGGCCCAAATCTGGCCCCACACTGGGCCAACTACATTGTTATTTCACAACATTCATGCCAGAATTGTCCCACAATTGTTTACACGAGGCAAAACCATATGGCGCTGTCCAGGATCTGGCCCTATTCTAGCCCGCATGCCTAGCATTTACCCAGTAGTCAACCAATCCTCACACAGGAAAGCCCAAAACTGAGAACTGGCCCAAAACTGTGTTATCTGTGTTTGATCTTTAGTTTTTACATTTAAACCCAATCCCCAGCCCCACAGGGTGTAAAATGTTATTGATGGTAGAGAAAAAGCTCCAGTTATGACACACAGAGAGTTTTGATAGAACAGTCCAATTGTCTACAGGCTTCTGTTTACATACGCCCACCTCTACTGACTGTACACAACCACCGAGCACTGCTTGACCAACAAGGACTGACTGACATTTGACCGCCGCCTCATTTTGATGCTGAACTGAAACTGGGGTCAGGCGTGTTTTACACGATTCAATCAGTGTGAGGTGAAGAGGAGCTCCTCACCTTCAGCGGAGCAGCTCCTGGCTCTCCAACAGCTCTCTGGAAGCTCCTTGGAGCAGCTTCTTCAACTCCTCCAGTTTTGGAAAAGCCAAAGGAAGGGAGCAGGTAGGGACAATATCTAAATCGGGAGAAGAGACAGCAGGAAATTTTAAGGGATTTGGAAGACGCCGTGAACAGCTGAGCAGAACGGGTCCTTCTTCTCCGCTTTTTACGGTTCAACATCCACAGTTACAGGATTAGCGCCCCCACCTGGCCTCTAGGGGCTTCATACTGGAATCTGGAATCTGGAGCTTGGAAGTTGCGGTGTTATTATTCAAATCCCACCCGTCTTCCGACAATCTGTTCATTCGAAGTCTCCTGATTGGTCCGTTGAGAAAGCATCCATGTTGCCATAGACCAAGACAGAACACAATGGTACTTAAACAGCATCCAGCGGTTGAGGTTGGGCTCCATCACTGCATTTGGTTCTGAAATCAATTCTCACGACAGCAATGTGACATCATACAGGTGTATACAAAGGTTTGGGCATCCCTGGTCAAATTACACCTAAACTTATCGGTCACTTCATTGTCCATTTTTTCAGCTCCACTTACTGTATAGCTGCACTTTGTAGTTCTACAGTTACAGACTGTAGTCCATCTGTTTCTCTGATACTTTGTTACCCTGTTCTTCAGTGGTCAGGACCCTCATGGACCCCCACAGAGCAGGTATTATTTCGATGGTGGATCATTCTCAGCACTGCAGTGACACTGACGTGGTGTTAGTGTGTAGTACCTGCTCTGTGGGTGTCATGACCACTACATTTTTAAGAGCTTTTTAACCCGAGTTGGATGAGTTTAAAACGGTGCCTCGTGTATGTTCATGACAACACTTGAGTGCAGCCAATGAGCTGCTCTGCTCGACAACCAATCAGCTCTCAGTAGCAGTAATGCCAACCAATCAGCACTCAGCAGCAGTAATGCTAACCAATCAGCACTCAGCAGCAGTAATACTAAGCCCAAATTTACATGTTGAGAAAATAAACAGAACCCATCAATTAACAATTTGTACTTGAAGACATTCTGCAGATGCAGTGGTTTAAAGGAACTAAGCTACAGAATCAAAACCTTACAGTAGGAAAAACCCGAGTGCATGTGCATACAATACATAAGCTTAATGCACTTAGCAACAAATTATTGATCAATAAATTAGCAATAATTAAACAAATAGCTGCAGTGATTTAGTGTGAGAGAGCCTTTCCCATTGATTTCTTTTAATTGATGTCTTGTCGGTAAACTTGGAGTGTCAATATTTTTCCATTCATCTTTGATGGTTTCAAACAGCTGAAAAAAACTGCTGAACTAGTTTGTATTTAATGCAAGAACAAATACTGTATACAGGGTTTAAATCTGGACTCTGACCAGCCAAAACCAAATACATTTAATACATAAAACTACAGAATAACAATTAAAAGTAATAAATATGAAAGTCATTGCTTTGAATGTCACCACGAGTGAGCTTAACGCACTTGTGCCTCTTTAAAGTGCTGGAATGCCTGAAGCTCCACCCACACTCTGCACAGTAATGTGGTTTCTCTCCGGTGTGAATCTGATGGTGCCGTTGGAGATTATTCTGACTGTTAAAGCTGTTCCCGCACTCTGGGCAGTAATACGGTTTCTCTCCGGTGTGAACGCGCTGGTGTAGCTGGAGGTGACACTGCTGAGTAAAGCTCTTGCCGCACTCTGAGCAGTGATACGGTTTCTCTTCCGTGTGAGTGCGCTGGTGTCTTTGGAAGCTGCTCGGATGATTAAAACTCTTGCCGCACTCTGAGCAGCGAAACGGTTTCTCTCCCGTGTGGATGCGCTGATGCTGTTGCAGATGACCTCGCTGAGTGAAACTCTTCCCGCACTGTGAGCAGTGGTGACTTCTCTTCTTTCCTGTATTTGTCTGCATTCGCCTGCGAGATGTGTTGGTGCCGAGATTGCTGGA
The DNA here is from genome assembly GCF_015220715.1 of Pygocentrus nattereri. Lineage (NCBI taxonomy): Eukaryota > Metazoa > Chordata > Actinopteri > Characiformes > Serrasalmidae > Pygocentrus > Pygocentrus nattereri. Next base: position 36,379,819 of record NC_051223.1, read on the forward strand.
GCCTCCGCTGGGTTCCATATTCTCACATTCAGTCTCTCCTGACTCCAGGTGTTTTTAATCCAGGTGTTATTCAAACTGTGTAGAAGTTGCAGGAGAGGACTTGGACCAGGATGGCATACATTTCTAGAGGAGGAACAGAAAAAATAAGGAAACACAGTGTCACTGATGTAGAGCACTGCTCTTATAAAGCTGGGAGAATCAAGAGTTGGCACGTGTTTCATCCAGGATATGTAAAGCCAGCCACCTCATCATGCAAAAACACAGAACAACTGAATGCACTTTGAAGAGATCTGACTGCCCTATTCCGGATGTGTGATCCAAAATCACAGTAAACAACAGAGGATGAAGGAAAAGAAGCCAACTGACCCATCCAGAGAGCAGGGCCAACAAAATGAGCCAAGGAGATAAGAACATGTCAACACTGCTGCAGTTGCATATGAAAATTTTGGCACTCCCAATCAAAAGAGGGTCTCCAACATCCACCTAGACTAATCCTCTCCAACATCCACCTAGACTAATCCTCTCCAACATCCACCTAGACTAATCCTCTCCAACATCCACCTAGACTAATCCTCTCCAACATCCACCTAGACTAATCCTCTCCAACATCCACCTGCACTAATCTAGACTGTCTCCTACATCCACCACAGACTGATCACATACCCTTTACCTTCACTGCACATCAAACTCTTTAAATATGTGACTCTTTCTGCCCAGTTTACAGTGACTGTGTTTGCAGTAGTTGTCAATCCCTGTGTGTGTCTGCATGTATGTATATACATACATTATATATGAATCCTTTTTTATATACTGTATTGTATGTATATTTATGGTTCTGTATATTTACTGTCTGGTTTATTTATTTCCTGCAGAAAAAAATCATAGAAACCATTAACAGGTTCTGCTGGTTCCTGGTGGTGTTCATCCATCCATCTAAGCCGCTTCTCCGTCAGGGTCGCGGGGGGGATGCTGGAGCCTATCCCAGCGGTCATCGGGCGGAAGGCAGGATACACCCTGGACAGGTCACCAGTCCATCACAGGGCAGACAGACAGACACAGACAGTCACTCACACATTCACACCTAGGGGCAATTTAGCAGGTGTTCTGATTCCAGCTGTATCTGATGTTTCCCTAACGGGATATAAAGGTGTTCTACTGGGAAACTAGTGGTCTGTAATGGTAGCTATTGAGCCATTTCCCATTCGAAAACAAAACCATCAGGTTTCACTCTTAATGGTTCTATTGGTGAAGAACCACATGTCGCTGTACTGAGCAATGTTAATAAAGACCACTGGACTTGACTGATGCCTCCTTCTGAAACTGAGCTGTTACTAATGCTGGAGCAGGAGCTCCAGGCTCGCTGAACACACCTTAAAAACAGCCTGTAAAGTGTCGAACATCTCCTCACCTTCACCCTCAGCTCTGCAGAACTGGGACAGCCGGTGAGGGGGAACGGAGAACACCTGCCGAGTAGATGTGGAGAAGATCTGCACCAGGAGAGGAGAAAGCAGGAATTTTGGAACGGGTTAAAGAACGGGTTCTTCTTCGGCGCTTTACTGGGTCGAAGATGCACAGTTGCAGGATTAGCGCCCCCACCTGGACTCCAGTAGAGAAGGTTCTGTTAGCAAAGTAGTCACTAACAATTCACAGAAGATACTGAATAACTCATAGTAGATATTGAATGATTCAAATTACTCACTATAAATTCATAGTGCATACTGAATAATTCAAATGAGTCACTAAAAATTTATAGGAGATACACACATATATATATATATATATATATATATATATATATATATATATATATATGTGTGTGTGTGTAGAGAGAGAGTGTGATAAGTGATTATACACTTATACACACACATATATATCACCTCTCTCTACTCTCTACATACATTTATATATATATATATATATACACGCACATATACACACACATTATATATATATATATATATATATATATATATATATATATATATATACATACATACATACATACATACAGTGATATTATATCATGAAAGTAGGTCATTTAATTAGAAGCATGTAATGGTGATTTCCTCATCTCCAACAATTTATTGAAACAAAAGCCAACAACAGTGTCTGGTTACCCCAACAAAAATGTCAATGTCTCAGTAACTCGTCATGCGCCCTTGAGCATCGATTACAGCTTGACAACGACGTCTCATGCTGTTCACAAGTCGACTCATTGTCTGCTGAGGCATCCCACTCTTCTTGAAGGGCGGCCCTCAGGTCATTGAGGTTCTGGGGTACAGAGTTACGAGCCTCTACACAGCGACTCAGCTGATCCCATAGGTTTTCTATGGGATTGAGGTTTGGAGAAAGTGCAGGCCACTCCATTTGAGGTACCCCAGTCTCCAGCAGCCGTTCCCTAATGATGCGACCTCGATGAGCTGGAGCATCGTCGTCCATGAAGATGAAATTAGGCCTGTGTTCTGTGAGAGAGAGAGAGAGAGAGAGAGAGAGAGAGAGAGAGAGAGAGAGAGAGAGATGCAGAGAGAGAGCGAGAAAGAGAGAGATACAGAGAGAGGGGGAGAGCGATAGAGGAGATACAGAAAGGGGGAGAGAGAGAGAGAGAGAGAGAGAGAGAGAGATGCAGAGAGAGAGCGAGAAAGAGAGAGCGAGGCAGAGAGAGAGAGAGAGAGAGAGAGAGATGCAGAGAGAGAGCGAGAAAGAGAGAGCGAGGCAGAGAGAGAGAGAGAGAGCGAGAAAGAGAGAGCGAGGCAGAGAGAGAGAGAGAGAGAGAGAGAGAGCCCGAGCCCGAGCCCCTCCCCCTTTTAATTTTCAAATTTAACGGTCACTCCTCGCCGCGGCGCTGAGGCGACTTACAGCGGAGGAGATTTTAAAAAGTAGGACGCAGTCAGTAACATACCAGCGGAGGCTCAGGGGTTCAAAGATGAGCGCGGTGTAGTCGCAGCAAGTGTCTTTATCGCCACTGTTACAGTGATGGGTACCATTAGCTAAACTAGCGAGCGCTAGCTAGCGTTAACTGATTTAATGAATCAGCGAAGTTATGCTGTCAAGCTAACTAGGTTACGTTTTCAGTGACGGTGTGGAGGAAGTTGGCCTCTTCTATTTGAAACAAAGCTCGAAGTTGTATTAACTAACAGTGATGTTTTCGACATTTATTTCAGCAATAGGCCTGTGAGTTTCAGTGAAATGCGAGCTAGCTAATGATGCTAACCGACTTTAAAAAGAGCGGGAAGAGCTTGGCTGCGCGAGTTCAGTGAAACGCAGGCTAACTAACACTGAGGCGCTCTCAGTTATAAATGGCGATATTTGTCTTTTTTTCTTTTTCTAAATGTCTGGAAAAATCACATTAATTCGTCGTTGGCTGGGAATTATTTAGCCAACGTCTCATTGGCGTGTTGGCTCTTTCAGACAACGCTTAGATTAACTAAGAGCTAAGAGTCTTTCTAAAAAATATAGATATAATTTGTTATCATTATATGATATATATATTTATCATATCTAAATTATATATATATATATATATATATATATATATATAGGTATCATTGTATATTTTATATTAATATAGCTATATAGTTATCATTAGCATCGTAAGGTAGCTCCTGGCTGAAAGAGCCTGGCGCTACAGGCGAAGAGCATTTTTACAACCAGTATAAATCATAGTTAATATTAGTTTTATATAATTAGTAATTAGTTAGCTAGCTAACCTAGTTGTTTTCCATTGGCTCTACGTGTTGTAAACTAGCAGGAGACTGAAGCTGGCTTCTTATTTGAATCCTCCAGCGAGTTTGGTGAAGATTAAAAGTTAGCATAGACCGCCTAAGGAAGCAGGTTCTGTTTTCGGACGTTCCCATCCCAAAGCCAGGACATTCCTGGCTTTTTCGCCAGGTGAGTGTTACTCATGTTTGGGGTGACTCTGGCTCTGCTGTGGGGGGAAAAATGTATTGGCGCACGCACTGAAAAAAAAAACAACACATTGGATTTACTCAATTCAATAGTGGACATTGGTTGCACACATATTGTTTGGTTTTGCAGCAACTTACACAATTGTGTTCAATCAAAACAAACTATTTATGTTCATTCAACAATTCTCAGTTAAAATCAAGACAAGCTATTTATGTTTAATCAACACAAGTACTGTGTTGATACAAAGCTACTGAAATTTGATTTAATAAATGAAATTTATTTTATTCCAAGACAGTGTATTCCACCCCAACATTATTTAATCACAACCATATCAATATTACAATATTAAGTATTTTAATATTTCCATATCAAGGTTTCAAAATGGTAACATTTAAATTCCATCCATTTAAAAACGGTTCATTTATAAATTAAATATAAAGATGATTAAAAATCCAAATTTCAGCAAGTATCGTCTTGTTTAATACCTTAATTCTTTTTGATCATTCCTAATATCTAATTATTTAATTGAAAACAAGAAGCAGTTTTGTTATAAAACTTTTATTCCAGAAACAGAACAGCAAGTGTCCCCATTCTAAATGTACCAACTTAAAATGTCAGTCAAATGTTTTCAACTAGAAAAAATAAATCGCAAAGCTCAGCAGACAGCAACATAGTCATTATTATTCACATATCAATAAAACAGTAATATCAGATATGTAGAGAACTGCACAGTAATTACAACTGTAAAACAGCAAACAGAAATCAACAATCAAATAGACTTAAAATTTCACAGTAATTAAAACAAACATCTGTAAAACCAGCCACATTGCTCAGTCCAAGAATGTAGCCCTTCTTTTACAGGAAGGGTGAAGCAAAAACAACACAGTTCTCCTTACTGGTGTACTTTAGTTTTCAAGCTTTGGGCCTTTCTTGATAGATCGGCTGCATCCAACTTCATTATTATCTTTTGAATAACTTCCAGGGTGTAGTGCAACTTCGACGGGTACCTCATATTTAAGATGTAAAAAAATCCAAACAGCATGGCAGTTGCAAGGGCCACATTCTCCAGGTTGCAAAGCACCACAACATGTTTATATGAACATGTTTATATGAACATTCATTTTTAAATAAAAAAAAAGCACCACCTACTTTTGCACACTCACCATGTATTCCTCCTGCACCAGATCTTTAGGGTCCTCATTGAAGTACATGTAGAGTCCTTTTATGATGCACTCTCTGCCAGCTTCAACATCATCAAGGATTAAAACAAAACAGTAGCATGTAGCATCACCAAGGATCAAACTTGCAATCTCCTCACAAACACCCTCAGGAGATTTGCAGAATGTAGGTGAAGTTGTGACAGAAACCTTGACTGTAGAGGCATAGTTGTGATGCGCCTGGACTCTGCGTTTATCTGAAACAACGTGTTACACCAAAAAAAAAAAAAAAGAAAAAACCCACTGCAACCCACACTCAAATAACTATGGAAGAGCTTATGACTGCTTACACCAGTTTATGCTTCAGTTGTAAGGCAGGCATGTTTTAGCTTACATCATCCTCAACGCCATTCGCAATTAGTAAATACAGGTATTGCTTAAAATTTGGTGTCCTGTAACATTCATGTTTTTAAAACCAACAAAAAGATTCAAAGCAACAAATACATTTCTGCTATGGAACGTTCTGAACCACATCCTAATGGAGTCAACCATTAGTCTATCAGCCGCATATATATTATCTACAGGACAAAAAGTCACCATCATTGAAAGGGTTTTTTTTTTTTATTATTATTATACTTACCTCAATTACATCAAAGAGAGCTGGCCATCTCTCTTGTACATCACTGAACATGGGAGTATCAAAAATGACTTCCTGTCTTCTTAGTGTAAACATTTTTTCCATTTTTGCCCTAACAGTCTCTCTATTGTTACGCTTCTTGATATCCGAGAGGAGTTCAACCCTCATCTTCTCCAGGGACTGGTTGCTTTCTCCAAGTGGAATGGAGGGGCAATAAGCTACTTCACCCCTCTTTGGTTTTTTAACATCAAAGGCAGGACAACATTTCCCATTTGGTTTATGTTTCAAAGCATTAACACATACTTCAGGACATCCTACTTTCTGGAGATGTGTACGGTAGTTAGACAACATACTTCAAACTGGTCTTCCATCCCCCATAGCCAGTAGCTGAGCCTTTTTCCTGTAGACACTGATGTCTCGTGACGAGTGCCTTGGCAACTTGGTCAAACTCCCTGTCTGTGGCATAGACTTTGTACTTAATCTCCTGAACCAACCCTTGTAGTATATCAGACTTCAGCTTTGGATCAGGGATCAGCAGTGTCCCTTTTTCTCTGAAAGCTTCATGTGCCTTCTCAAGCTTCAGCTCCGCATCATATGAAAAACTGTGAATGTGGAAGGTATCTGGCCACAAAGACCGGGAAAAAGTGGACTCTGGAGATGTGAGAATCACAGTGCTGTCATCAGAAGAAAATGTAGAGTCATCAGGATGACTGGTTGTTGGAAACGAGCATCTGTACACACACTGATCTGCATGAGCATCGAGGGGTTTGCAGGATGTGTATATGAGCTTGACTGTAGCTTTGTCTTGTACTTCTTCCATTGAAGTTCATAAATTCATTGCCAAAAAGCCTGTCCACAAACTGCAGCCGAAAGGGTTCCTTTATTTTACACTAATTTTTTTATCTCAGTCTCCAGTTCCGTTACAGCTGAAGGCAGGCCAGCAGAAAACACCACCCTCTGACAACTGTCTGGCCCCAGGATCACTCTTAGAATAGCGGAGGTCGTCATGGTCCAACTTCAGTCTGTTAGGTAAAAATAAATAAATAATTTTTTTTTATTTGTTTTATTTCAAGAGGTACTTGATCAAAACTTCATGAGCATCCAGGTGTATTAACACTATGTCTAGGAAAGGCACCAAGACAAAAACAAGTGAAAAAGTGTGTGCCCTTCTTTCCATGACTATATGTACCTTTTCACACAGTGTTTGTTACCTTACCTCAGACACAGATTGACCTCTTCAAGGCAGCCAAGGGATATTCATAGACCAGTTCACAGACTTCCACAAGAGCAGGTGAAGATGGAGTCAGTTCAATGACTCTGTAGTGCTCATTATACCAGCCACACAGTAGTTTCAAAACAGTCTTTGATGCAAAATGCATATTTGATGTATTTCCCCAAATTCAGGCAAGCCACCTTCTGACCCATGAGCAACTACCATACCAGTCCTGTAGTTTATTCCATTTCTCCAAACATTTTTTGCAAGGTGTATTTCAGATAGATCAGGATCCTGCTGTGTAAATGCTTGAGCCAACTCCTTCAAAAAATCTAATGGGACAGTAGATACATCTGATACATCCAGCACTGGTTTATCGATACTTGGAGACGACAAGTGGTAACCAATCATAAACTGATGTTTTAAAGCCAGAGAAAGAGGCACATTTTTAAAGCAATTGGTGTGTTTAATTACTTTTTTTAAAGAAACTGCTTTGCTTCAAACCTGATTGTCCAAAGTCCCACAAGAGGCCCAAAGAAGCTTATTAGTTGTGGGTAATGTTCTATGTAGTGGTGTTTCGGGAGCAGTCTATTGTTAGGAAACACCTCTTGATACCTTTGTCTATGGTCTGAAATTTTGCTCTCAAGGTATGCAATAGACTCGTCATTGTGGGCTGGGGCAACCACAAGTTCAACAATCTGTTTTAGGTCCAACAAGATCTGCCACGCGGGATCATACTCAGGAATTTTAGGCCCAATTAGAAATGGGAGCAATCTTAACAAGCTCCAGTTTTCATGGGCGTTACTACCAATGGTTTTTCTGCTTGAGAGGTTTTCTGGCAAAGTATGAGGCTTATTTGTTTTGTCCGTCCACTTATATGGGAAATGTAGAATGGAGCTGTTTATGTCATCCAAAGTGATATATTTCTTTGATGTTAGTAATGAGAGGCAATATGCTATTTCAACAGGCACAATGCCTTCAAAAAGATCATGGGCAATGTCTGGGGGGGGGGTAGAGCCACTGACAACATGAAAATGAGAAAGTGCTTTAGTCAAAGGACAATCTCTTTTAACTCCAAAACAACTACTGCAACTTTCTAAGGCTGCTCTGACATGAGTCCCATGTACTTCTTCTGATCTGAGATTGGTTATTTTCTCTATGACAGCACTGTTAACCTGGAGATCGTGCTTCTGAAAAATATCAACTAGAACACCATCAGTGTGGGAACTTGAGAGAGAGAGAGAGATAAGTGGTGAAACTCTAGCAAAAAATCATCAATTGCTTTGCTTGGTACATGGGTAAAATGCTCCAACTTTAACAAAGCTGCTGCAAAAGTACATTCGATTAGATTTGAAAGGTCCTCTGGGGCATCAACATTGCAGTCTGGCTGTGTATCAGAGTATTCATCATCTATGTCATTATCTGAAGTATTTCCCACAGATTCCAGGGAAACAAAGGTGGCCTTGGCCATTTACTTGGATATGACCAACATGCAAACGTTCAGTTTAATTTAACTTGGATTCTGTTTCACACTTCAAGTTGTACGCTAATCGTTTAACACTAACACACCGAAAATGTTTGTCCCTGAGGGCTGCCTTGAGTGCTGAGGTAGTTAAATGTGTCTGTCGTCACGTAACGTTAAATGCGTGCTGAACTATCCGGACCTGTACTAGTTATATGCCCACTGAGCTGCGCCAACGAAACATCGGCTAAAAAATTCACAGCCGATGACAGATGCTGACGATGTGGCGCACTCGTGAGTTCTCTTGTTGAAATCCTTGAGATGGGTTGTATAGTACACAAAAACAAATCTGCCTGCCAATTGCAGTTGTCCAGCTTTTTACTTTTTTCAGTTCACCTCTCATCTTCAAAGGATTAGATTACTTTACACTGTGAAGCCCCCCCAACCCCCACCCCCCATATTAAGACAATGATGTGGACAGAGAGAGCATGGACTGTGGACTTACAGAAGCTCTTTGACAAGTCTTTCAAAAACCAATTAAAATTGAAACAAAACAAGGAGGTGACTCTTAATTTGGAAGAAGTCACACAAGTAGTGGAGCACCTGACTCAAAGGGAAAGGTAAGCATTTTTAATAAAGAATATTACCTTTCCTAAAATGTATTTGCCACCTGTTTGCAGTGCTTTGTTTTTGGTTGACTCATCTATAAAAAGAATAAAGCTTAACTGGATTAAACCAGCTTCTGGTAGTTTATACCTCTTATCTGAGTTTAATCTGATCCTATATAGTCACACAGTAGTCATAGAGACAGTTTCCTTTTCATTTTTCAGACATGAACCAGTTTGCCAAAGACTACCTGCTGTCATATCCATTCCACGTTTTCCAGAAGATGTCCAGAGCTATGTGGATGCCAGCCACAGAGCGTTGTCAAAAGGTTCCAGGAGATCAGAACAAAATTATTAGAGCACTGTATGAAATGATGGTACAGTACACAATGTAAGTTCTACTGTAATTTGTTGAAAGTAGTCAAGGGGACATCGCTGTATCTGAAGGTGAGGGAGGAAGCCCTGGCTGAGGACCTTCCAGGTTGTGATTTTGACCTAAATATATTATTATTGCATAAGTGTTGCCTCTGTGCTTTTGAATGTAAATCAAATTAAGCATGGGATTGTTATTAAAGACATTTTTTTTCCATGATGTAGGCTTTGACTTCAGAGGTGGACTTGTTCTTTTACCATCCATTTTCAGGGAGAATGTTGACCACCTCATTACTCTTGGGGAGGTAAGAAACTGGTGCCACAAACCTGACAGAGCCACCCTCAACAGAAAGTCAGGAATGCTCTTTATTGTACCATGCCAGATGTTTTATTGTCATGCATTTTAACCCATGCCCACCAACATATACTCACTGTCTCAAGTAGACTGAATATTCTCCACGAGGGGGTGTCATTCGCTTCCAAATAACTTGGATGCAGTATTGAAAGAATCTACATTAGCGGGATCTAGTAAATGTACATATTTTGCAGTTTCTTGCTACAGCCTTTGTGTTATGATTGTTTAGGGATGTCAGAAATGTTCACTCAGAATAACAGTAACTAACTAGGTTGTTCAAATGACCACAGGCAGAAAAAGTGGTGCTTTGCATCAGTGGAACTCTTGTAGTTTCTCTATAGGGTGAACCAACAACACCATATCCAACAATTCAGCTGAAAGGCAAGGGTTGGAAAATTGCCATTTCTAGATGAAGTCCTAGTGTGGTGAAGGTTGATGGAGTTGAAGTGTGCTCTTGTACTGCAATAGATTAGGCTTTCATCGCAACCTTCTGTATGTATTACACTTTCAACATTGCATACCCTGGATGCCTGGAAAAATACTGACATTTCTCCAGAGGTGCATTCTTAACATTAAGGAGGATGGAAATTAAACCAGTCATGCTTCCACTGCACCAGCGCACAAAATGCCCACATCAAATGTTCACCTTGTGAAGCTCATACAACACATGGGATTTGTACATGCGCATGAACCTCACTTCAGCATAGCATGTGGTATAAATGACTGCCGGTCTACTTTTTCCAAGTATCATTCCAAAGGCATATGTACGGAAAACACAAGCACAATATTTTTCCTTCCCCTGAGAGCAATGAGGAGGTTACGGAAGACTCCATAGTGGAACAACACGAAGCACCCCACCAAGTATGGATCGACTGCTTGTATTTAAAAGAGAACCTTTTTGGCTTCGTTCTGAAATGCAGGGGAAAAAACATCTTCCTCTGTCAGTTCAGCAAGAAATTATTCATGATTTCAACTTTTTTATTTTTTGCTTTTTCAAAGAGAACTACGATGTATTCATTTCTCATCTAGAAAAATACAGCTTCTCGATTTCAGAATGTCCTGAACACCAGCAAGTTTTATCCACCCCTGATTTTTATTTATTTATTTATTTGACAAAGCCTGTGGTGTTATTCATTCTCCACACATGATTAAAGAATGCTGCAAATCTAAAATGGATTTGACAGAACCCATTAACTTTGAACTAAAATGTTTATGGTAACAAAATTGGCACTTATTCCTATGTACCAATTGCAGGTGTACTGAAGAAATATTGCTCTCTTGAAGATGTCTGGGAAGAGATGGATGTGGACATTCATAAACTGACGGATGATCAGGTTTTATGGGACTACGCTGACAGAGTTTATTTTAAAGAGCACTTGTATTTCAAAGACCACCCAAAAGCTCTGAGACTTTTATAGGTAGGTAGGTAGGTAGGTAGGTAGGTAGGTAGGTAGGTAGGTAGGTAGGTAGATAGATAGATAGATAGATAGATAGATAGATAGATAGATAGATAGATGAGGCTTTGTCATTCACATCACATGTGGTACATGAGGTGGAACGAAACATTGTACTTGCGGTCCCAGTTAACTCCCAAAAGTAACATAAACAATAAATAGAAGATGCAGATAAAAGGTGCAAATAACAGCAGCATGAACCACAGCAACATGAGTATGAGGTAGAAGCTGTACATCTTAATACTGGTGATGTATAAGTGATGTGTATAAATTGACATGTTAGGGGTGATTATAGTGGAGGCACTGATTCAGTACAGCAGCAGAGATAAATAACTGGACACGAAGTGCCATTGCAGTGACATCTAATTGCAATTTAAGAGTCTTACGGCTTCAGGGAAGAAGCTGTTCCTCAGTCTGGTTGTTTTACTCTTAATGCTCCGCAATCTCCTACCTGAGGGGAGCGGGACAAAAAGTGTGTGTGCTGGGTGAGTAGGGTCCTTCATGATGCCAGTGGCCCTTTTTCTGCATCTGGATTATGAAGATGAATTTGAAATTGTTAACCCTTTAGGCTCCAAGAGAAATAAGTACAAGATGTGTGCAGTTTATTATGGTGTTGGTAATGTAAGTGGGAGGTATTGCTCAAAACTCGGTCACATTCATTTAGCCTTGTTTGTTCGCTGTTCACATCTGCAAGAGTGTGGAGTTGATGTTATACTACAGCCAGTGGTAGTTGACCTCAGAAAGCTCTCAACTGAGGTTCTGAAATTCGGTCATGTTCATGTATGCAACACTCTTTTTGTAATTGCCACATTGGACATTTTTGTATGTCATTAATGCCACATTTAGTTATCTGAAGTTCAGCATAAAGATTAATGGAGAAGTGTATAGAATTAATGCTGCTCTGGCAACTTTTTCATGTGATAACCTGTCTGCTCACATGATTAGGGGGTTTACCATGTCTTTTAAGTCTGGCAGAGTTTGTCGATACTGCATGGCTTCTTATTCTGAGATGAAACAAAAATTCCAGGAGGATAGTTTTGTTCTTAGGACTGCGGAAGTGCACAAGTATCACCTTGAATATGTAGAAAATGATCCAGCAAGCACTGCTTTGTATGGTGTGTATGGTACTTGCAAATTTGATGTACTTGATTGACCCTGACGGAGAAGCGGCTTAGAAAATGGATGGATGGATTACTTTGATGTTGAAGTGTCTTCCTCCAGATGTTATGCATGATTTGTAGGGAGTTCTGCCTCTAGTAATGAAATTGGTTATTAGTGAAGCTCACAAACAGAAATACAAGCATACATGAGATTAATGATGAGCTTAAAAATATAACTATTGGGAAAAATGACTGGGCAAACAAGCTTGCTTTTTCTGGGATTACTTGTACAAGAATTTCTCACTGAAATGACTGTTTTCGGGAATGTTTTAACACCCAAGTATCATTATCTAATACATTATCCAAGACTTATGCTTATGTATGGCCCTCTCTGTGCTTTGTGGTGTATGAGGTTTGAAAATAAGCACCAGTATTTTAAGAATATTGCTCGCACATGTAGGAATTTCAGAAACATAACACTGACTCTGAGCAACCGTCATCAGCTGAAACAGTGCTGGGAGTTTTCCTCTAAACGACTCCTAGGTGAGTTTGAAGAGATGCCCAGCAAAAGTGTATGCACACCATTTTCATCCCTACCAGCAGACCTACAAAAGTCTCTCAAACTCAGCAATGCTCTCAGAGAAGTGCAGTTTCAAGGGAAGGTGCATTAGCGTGTGTCTGATGTGTCTGTAAATACCGTTAAGTATTCCTTTGGTGATGTCTTTGTAATAGGCCGTCTGCACACTGAAATGATTCCATTGTTTTGGAAAGTCAGGTACTAAACATAGATACATTATGGCTTCTGTGTGGTGAAATCTTGCTTCCTTGAAATCCAGTTTCGTTTGATGGTCATTTCCATGCATATCGTGTCATATTTGACAAAGACTGGACTTTACAAAATCCAGGACAGGAACTGGACCGTCAAGTGCTTGATGCATATTCAGTTGATGATGATCAACTGAAGTATTTAGTCTGAAGTCATTTTAGACACAGAATTGGCAGTGTGATAGTAATACCTTTTGAAGTTGGTCTTTTATTTTCAAGGTACATGTTAAATAAATAAATAAAAAATTTGGATAAAAAATAAACATAAATTCGGTCATGTTCATGTATGCAACACTCTTTTTGTAATTGCCACATTGGACATTAATGCCACATTTAGTTGTGAAGCTGTTTCTTGAAAATTATTATTATAGTATTACAATGGAGTGGGGCATGTTTGGTATTTGAGGTGTTTTTTAAAAATGTCAATTTTGTATTTGAGGCTGATCTTCTCTAGGATATTTTTTATTGTTCGAGTACACATTCATAAATTTTGCCATGGTTGAATGAAATGAGCTTTTTAAAATGACATTTGACTTGAAGTTATTTCTTAAACTGCAGTGGAGGTTTTTTTAACTATTTGACCTCACCTTCGTAAACATTTGTGTTAATGTATTTCTCTCTGTAAAGCTCTTTGAATTTATACTACATTTGTCTGTTTACTACTAAATAAGCGGTGTAGAAAGACATTATGAACATTTTTGTGAATATTTCTGGTGCAATTTTGTCACTATAGGGTCCGAAATGGCTTGTCGCTGGGGTGGTACCTCTAAATCACATGTTGGTACCTTTTGGGAAAGGGTACACAGTTGTACCATAGTTTAAATGTACATTTTTGCCTCTTGGGGTATGCAATTGTACCCTAACTGATACAATAACCATGGGTACAAAGAAGGACCTGCGCTGAAAGGTACTGTATTGTACCTCAACAGGGTACAGCCCCAGCGACAAGCCTTTGTACTCACTCTCTCATTCTCCCCCCTCTCTCATTCTGTCTCTCTCTCTCTCTCTCTCTCTCTCTCTCTCTCTCTGTCTATCTCTCTGTCTCTCTCATTCTCCCCTCTCTCTCACCCCCCCTCGCTCTCTCTCTCACGCCCCCCCCCCCCCCCCCCCCCCCCTCGCACTCTCTGTCTCTGCAGGGGGCTCTTGTCCGGTCACGCTTTCAGTAAGTGGCACAGATGGATGCTCCGTCCAAATTCTTCTTTAGTCTGGAGCACAAGAAGGAGGTGTATACATGCCCTGCGGTCTGAGTGTGGAGCTCTACTTTCAGACCCTGCAGGGATTTGTAGTCATGCAGCTAAGTTTTATGGGAAGCTCTACACCTCTGAATACAGTGAGCAACCAGAGCTGGAAAAAGCTTTCTTTGACGGTCTTCCGAAGCTTGTGGAAGACTCTGCTTAGGGCCTTGAGAGGCAGCTCTCCCTGGTGGAGCTGAGTGATGCTCTGCAGGGTATGGAGTGCGGGAAAGCACCAGGTATTGATGGACTCCCAGTAGATTTTTATAAGTCCTTTTGGCAGGTGATTGGCTAGGACTTGCTGGAAGTCCTCAATGACAGCCTCGCTAAGGGGAGACTGCCGTCAAGTTGCAGAAGGGCTGTGCTGACCCTGTTGCCTAAAAAGGGTGACCTTCATGAGCTCAAAAACTGGAGACCTGTCTCGTTGCTCTGCTGTGATTACAAGCTGCTCTCAGAAGTACTGGCAGTCAGACTGAAGGCGGTCATGGGACAGGTTATCCATCCTGACCAGACCTACTGCATTCCAAGCAGGTCAATTTTCGACAATATTTTTTTAATTCGAGATATTTTGGACGTCTCAAGACCACTGGGTTTAGATACTGGTCTTATTTCTTTGGATCAGGAAAAGGCTTTTGACCAGGTTGAGCATGAGTATTTGTGGAAAGCTCTCTCAGCTTTTGGGTTCAGCCCAGGTCTTATAGCCAAGATCAGGGCTTTGTATTGTGACGCTGAAAGTATTATGAAAGTTAACGGTGGTTTAAGTGCTCCTTTTAAAGTTCAGAGGGGGATAAGGCAGGGATCTTGTCTGTCTGGCATGTTGTATGCATTGGCAATAGAGCCTCTCTTACACAGATTAAGACACGTTCTCTCTGGTTTTAGTGTACCAAACTGTAACTCAAAGATTTTACTATCTGCCTATGCTGACGATGTAATTGTGATTGCTAAGACTCAGTCTGATGATGACAACTTAATCAGCACTGTACACAGGTTTGGTAGAATTTCTTATTAGAATTTGGTAGAAAAGTGAGGCTCTGTTGGTGGGAAACTGGTTAAGTGGAGCACCCAGACTACCACAAGGGTTGAAGTGGGCCAGCAAAGGTTTTAAGTACTTGGGGGTGTTTTTGGGTGATAAGCAAACGGAGCAAAGAAACTGGGAAGGGCTCCTTGAAAAAGTCAAAGGTCGACTCTGTAGGTGGACCTTTTTATTGCCTTACTTGTCTTACAAAGGACATGTCTTAATTTGTAATAATTTGGCGGCGTCATCTTTGTGGCACAGATTAGTGTGTTTAGATCCCCCTCCAGGGTTGCTGCACTGGTGGACTTCTTCTGGGACAAGCTGCATTGGATCCCACAGAGTGTGCTGTTCAGGCACTTGATGTTGGTGGCAAAGTTTTATGTCAAACAACTGGGAAACAGTTTTATAAAGCTTGTGTAATGGTTCTTAACAAAACTAAGCTAAATGCAAGAGTTGATACACCCTGGCGGGCCAAGCTTGCCTTAGGAGTTGATGTTAAACCGTCATGGAGAGCTTTTTATAAACCACCATTAACTTAGACCTATGGTGACCTGCAGTGGAGCGTTCTGCATGGCATCATGGCTGTGAATGCATTTACTTCTGTTTTAAATCCAGCTATACGCCAGGAGTGCCCCCACTGTGGTGAGAGGGAAACTGTCTTTCATTGTTTTATGGAGTGTCCCAGACTAACCCCCCCTGTTCTGTCTTGTAGGGTCTGTTTTGGGCACCATGTTTTATTGGACCTCGCTGTGCAGTGCACTGTTCCTTTATGTGTTTTTTTTTGTTTCCTCCCCATTTTTTGTTTTATCATCATCATAACTGACTGTGTGAACGGACAATAAAGGGTTCAGAACTCTCTCTCTCTCTCTCTCTGTCTCATTCTGCGCCCCTCATTCTGTCTCTCTCTCTCTCTCTGTTTCTCTCATCCCCCTCTGTCTCTCTCTCTCTCTCTCTCTCTCTCTCTCTCTCTCACCCCCCCTCTCGCTCTGTCTCATTTTCCCCCTTACGCTCTCTCTGTGTGTCTCTGTGTCTCCTCTCTCTCATTCCCCATCTCTCACCCTCGCTCTCTCATTCTACCCTCTGTCTCTCTCACGCTCACTCTGTGTGTCTCTGTCTCTCCTCTCTCACCCCCCCTCTCTCTCTGTGTCTCTCTCTCTCATTCTCCCCCCTCTCTCTCATTCTCTCTCTCTGTCTCTCTCTCTCTCACCCCCCCTCTCTCACGTTCACTCTATGTGTCTATGTCTCTCTCCTCTCTCTCTCCTTCTCCCCTCTCTCGATCTCTCTCTCTCATCCCCCCCTCTCTCTCTCACCCCCCCCTCTCTCACCCTCGCTCTCTCATTCTACCCTCTGTCTCTCTCACGCTCACTCTGTGTGTCTCTGTCTCTCCTCTCTCACCCCCCCTCTCTCTCACCCCCCCTCTCTCTCTGTGTCTCTCTCTCTCATTCTCCCCCCTCTCTCTCATTCTCTCTCTCTCTCTGTCTCTCTCTCTCACCCCCCCCCTCTCTCACGTTCACTCTATGTGTCTCTGTCTCTCTCCTCTCTCTCTCCTTCTCCCCTCTCTCGATCTCTCTCTCTCATCCCCCCCTCTCTCTCTCACCCCCCCTCTCTCTCATTCCCCCCTCTCTCTCGTCCCCCCCTCTCTCACTCCCCCCCTCTCTCTCTTTCATTCCCCCTCTCTCTCACCCTCTCTCTGTTTCTCCCCCCCCCCCCTCTCTCTCTCTCTCTCTCTCATTCCCCCTCTGTCTCACCCTCTCTCTCATTCCCCCATCTCTCTTTCTCTCTCACCCCCCCTCTCTCTCTCATTCTTCGCCCCCTCTCTCATTCTCTCTCTCTCTCTGTCTCTCTCTCTCATTCCCCCTCTGTCTCACCCTCTCTCTCACCCCCCTCTCCTTCTCTTTCTCTCTCACCCCCCCACTCTCTCTCTCTCTCATTACCCATCTCCCTCACCCTCTCTCTCATTCTCCCCCCTCTCTCTCTAACCCTGTCTCTGTCCCCCCCCTCTCTCACTCATTCTTCGCCCCCTCTCTCATTCTCTCTCTGTCTCTCTCTCTCTCTGTCTCTCTCTCTGTCTCTCATTCTCCCCTCTCTCTCTCTTTCTCTCTCACCCCCCCTCTCTCATTCTTAGCCCCCTCTCTCATTCTCTCTCTCTCTGTCTCTCTCTCTCTCTTTCATTCCCCCTCTCTCTCACCCTCTCTCTCTCTTTAACCCTCTCTCTGTCATCCCCCCCCCTCTCTCTCTCTCACTCATTCTTCGCCCCCTCTCTCATTCTCTCCCTGTCTCTCATTCTCCCCCTCTCTCTCTCTGTCTCTTTCTCTTTCATCCCCCCTACTCTCTCCTCTCTCTCTCCTTCTCCCCCCTCTTTCTCCCCCTCTCTCTGTCTCTCTCTCTCTCTAACCCCTCCCTCTCTCTGTCCCTCTAATTCCCCCGTCTCTCTCTCTCTCTCTCATTCCCCCCTCTCTCTCACCCCCCCTCTCTCTCACCCCCCCTCTCTCTCTCTCATTCCCCCTCTCTCACCCTCTCTCTCACCCCCCCTCTCTGTCTCTCTCTCTCTCTCATTCTTCGTCCCCTCTCTCACTCTCTCTCTCTTTCTCTCTCTCTCTCTCTCTCTCTCTCTCTCTCTCTCTTTCTCGTCTCATTCCCCCTCTGTCTCACCCTCTCTCTCATTCTCCCCCTCTCTCTCTATGTCTCTTTCTCTCTCCTCCCCCCACTCTCCCCCTCTCTCTGGATCTCTCTCACCCCCCCCCCTCTCTCTCTGTCTCATTCCCCCATCTCTCTCGCTCTCTCTCTCTCATTCCCCCCTCTCTCACCCCCCCTTCTCTCTCTCTTTCATTCCCCCTCTCTCTCACCCTCTCTCTCTCTCATTCTCCCCCCCCATCTCTCTCTCTCTCTCATCCCCCCCCTCTCTCTCTCTCTGACCCCCCTCTCTCACACTCTCTCTCTCTCTCTCTGTCTCTCATTCTCTCCTCTCTCTCTCTCATTCCCACTCTGTCTCACCCTCTCTCTCACCCCCCCTCTCTCTGTCTCTTTCTCTCTCACCCCCCACTCTCTCTCTCTCTCTCTCATTCCCCCTCTCTCTCACCCCCCCTCTCTCTCACCCCCCCTCTCTCTCTTTCATTCCCCCTCTCTCACCCTCTCTCTCTCACCCCCCCTCTCTCTGTCTCTTTCTCTCTCACCCCCCACTCTCTCTCTCTCTCTCTCTCATTCCCCCTCTCTCTCACCCCCCCTCTCTCTCACCCCCCCTCTCTCTCTTTCATTCCCCCTCTCTCACCCTCTCTCTCTCACCCCCCCCCCTCTCTGTCTCTCTCTCTCATTCTTCGTCCCCTCTCTCACTCTCTCTCTCTTTCTCTCTCTCTCTCTCTCTCTCTCTCTCTTTCTCGTCTCATTCCCCCTCTGTCTCACCCTCTCTCTCATTCTCCCCCCTCTCTCTCTATGTCTCTTTCTCTCTCCTCCCCCCACTCTCCCCCTCTCTCTGTATCTCTCTCACCCCCCCTCTCTTTCCCCCCCTCTCTCTCTCTCTCTCATTCCCCCGTCTCTCTCGCTCTCTCTCTCTCATTCCCCCCTCTCTCTCTCTCACCCCCCCGCTCTCTCTCTTTCATTCTCCCTCTCTCTCACCCTCTCTCTCTCTCATCCCCCCCCCTCTCTCTCTCTCACCCCCCCTCTCTCACGCTCTCTCTGTGTGTCTCTGTCTCTCTCATTCTCTCTCTCTTTCTCGCTCTCATTCCCCCTCTGTCTCACCCTCTCTCTCATTCTCCCCCCTCTCTCTCTGTCTCTTTCTCTCTCATCCCCCCACTCTCTCCTCTCTCTCTCCTTCTCCCCCCTCTCTCCCCCTCTCTCTGTATCTCTCTCACCCCCCCTCTCTCTTTCTCCCCCTCTCTCTCTCTCTGTCTCATTCCCCCGTCTCTCTCGCTCTCTCTCTCTCATTCCCCCCTCTCTCTCTCACCCCCCCTCTCTCTCTCTTTCATTCCCCCTCTCTCTCACCCTCTCTCTCTCTCATTCTCCCCCCTCTCTCTCTATGTCTCTTTCTCTCTCATCCCCCCACTCTCTCCTCTCTCTCTCCTTCTCCCCCTCTCTCCCCCTCTCTCTGTATCTCTCTCACCCCCCCTCTCTCTCTCTCTCTGTCTCATTCCCCCATCTCTCTCGCTCTCTCTCATTCCCCCCTCTCTCTCTCACCCCCCCTTCTCTCTCTCTTTCATTCCCCCTCTCTCTCACCCTCTCTCTCTCTCATTCTCCCCCCCCTATCTCTCTCTCTCTCTCTCTCACCCCCCCTCTCTCTCTCTCTCTGACCCCCCTCTCTCACGCTCTCTCTCTCTCTCTCTGTCTCTCATTCTTTCCTCTCTCTCTCTCATTCCCACTCTGTCTCACCCTCTCTCTCACCCCCCCTCTCTCTGTCTCTTTCTCTCTCACCCCCCACTCTCTCTCTCTCTCATTCCCCCTCTCTCTCACCCTCTCTCTCGCTAACCCTCTCTCAGTCACCCCCCCCCCCCTCACTCATTCTTCGCCCCCTCTCTCTCACCCTCTCTCTCTCATTCTCCCCCCTTGTCTCTCTGTTTCTCTCTCTCATCCCCCCTTTCTCTCTTATTCTTCGCCCCCACTCTCTTTCTGTCTGTCTCTCTCTCTCTGTCTCTCTCATTCTCCTCTCTCACCCTCTCTCTCTCACCCCCCCCTCTCTCTCGCTCTCTCTCTCAGTTTTAGATGGTGAACTTTTCTTTGCACCTGCATTTTATTTGACACAAAGTGGATTGCACTTTTTTGTATTTATTTCTTTTATTTATTCAGGAACCTGTTTGCTTTTTGCTGGTTTGAGGGCCGAGTTGGCCTGAAGTCACTTTTACACACTTTAATGAGACGTGGTTATAATAAAGTGACCCTTTCTCACCCTCTCTCTCTCTCTCTCTCTCTCTCTCTCTTTATCTCTCTCTCTCTCTCTCTCTCTCTCTTTATCTCTCTCTCTCTCTCTCTCTTTA
>NC_051223.1:36405115-36500115 GCF_015220715.1 Pygocentrus nattereri
GGCAGCCGACTCCGACGTAGTACAGACTTTCCCTAGGCTGGTTAAATCAAGGATTCTGATTGATCTTAACTACTATAAGTGTCTGTCTGACCTGGAGACGTTTAAAGTGGTGTGGTGTTGTGGGGAGGCAGTGTGCTCAGTTTTAGATGGTGAACTTTTCTCTGCACCTGATTTTATTTGACACAAAGTGGATTGCACTTTTTTGTATTTATTTCTTTTATTTATTCAGGAACCTGTTGGCTTTTATTGCTGGTTTGAGGGCCGAGTTGGCCTGAAGTCACTTTTACACACTTTAATGAGACATGTTTATAATAAAGTGACCCTTTCTCACCCTCTCTCTCCCTCTCTCTCTCTCTCTCTCTCTCTCTCTCTCTCTCTCTCTCTCTCTCTCTCTGTCTCTCTCTCTCTCTGTCTCTCTCACTCTCTCTCATCCCCCCTCTCATTCTGTCTCTCTCTCTCTCTGTCTGTCTCTGTCTCTCTCATTCTCCCCCCTCTCTCTCTCTCTCTCTCACCCCCCTCTCACTCTCTCTCATTTTCCCCCTCTCTCTCACTCTCTGTCTCTCTTATTCTCCCCGCTCTCTCTCTGTCTCTTTCATTCTCCGTGTCTGTGTCTCATTTTCTCTCTCTCTCTCTCTCTCTCTCTCTCTCTCTCCCCCCATCCATTTTCTCAGATTTTCTACATCTCTAAATGTCACATGAAGAAAGAGGCTCATTTCGCTGCAGTAAGAATGACTGCATGGAGAAGAACAAACTGAAAACTCTCATTTAATAAAGCAGATGTTGACAAAGTTTTCTGTGTTTATGTTGTTAGACATAAATATATTTCCCAACCAAACTGCATTAGATATTATCTCACTATAAGACAGACAGACAGACCCACTGATAGATAAACACATCAGATTATATGAACGCTGACTTGAGACTGAGTGTGAAATAATGACAGATTTATTTTTGTCCAGTGAAGGACAGCAAATAAAAACATCCCACATCAGTAAAACATGAACGTGGTTTCTGAATAACTACTGCTTTACCAGCTGTTACTGTCAAGTTCATTAATATACTTATTTAAACCCAAACACTGACATCTGAAAGACACTAATGAAGCAGAAGACAGTCCTGTGGTCAATTCTGTGGAAACATAGAAGAAAAAGACGAAATATACTGCATTTGTTTTAGTTAATTAAAAGAGTCTTAGTTGTACCGACTAACCTGGCAGTACAGAGGCTGTTTATAAGCTTAGCTACTCTGTACAAAGTGGCTTAAAGAATCATTTCACGTGGTAACAAGTAGTTGATCGAGTTTTATTAAACTCAAATAATTACTTTTATTAAAATAATCTTTGATTTAAAGTATTTATATAGGCTGAATGAAACTAGTTAATGTACTTTTTACTCCATGAAGTGTTTTTTTCAGTGGATCTGACGAGCCAGCTTTACAGCGCATGTCCAGAACATCCACCAATCGAAAGCTGGTCTGAAGCTTCATTCAAAGCGCTCGAGGGCGACATCTGCTGGTGAAGAGGAAGCTGTGCAGTCAACAGTGTTACCGGAGCTTTTCAGGTGTGTTTTATCAGGTACATTAAAAGAACTGATCTTCTGAAAACGTCTGTGATGTTGATGCTCGTCAGACAGTTTAATATCTTTTAAATCTTTATATCAATTTGTTCCTTAATTAAAATGATTAATTAGTCCGCCTTGACCTTGGAGTGGAAGTGCTGTATCTGACCGTGGTCAGGGATGATGGACTGTGTGGGGCTCAGGAGAAAAGGTGCACTTGTTCTTCCATTAGATGGCAAAATTTCAAGAATTCTTACAACGAAATATGAAGGTGTGTGTGATGCTTCAGAGTGGAAGATGTTTGATTGTTACAGTCAAGCGCTGTATCTGTAAAACCATCAATGTGATTATTAATAATCATATTCATTTATTAATAAGATGTTTCCTTTTGCAAAAACTTTTTACAGTGAAAAATAAGGTCAAACGAATTCCGCTCAGTCCGGTTGGTCATTTAATCTTTCTCGCTGTCTGTGAAGCTACATGGCCTCTTTGAATAGCATGGAGATGTAGCCACTGATAGCCGGTCACTGCAGGTCATTCTCCTTCAATAGACAGACAGACAGTTTCCTCCGAGTCCATCTGGCTCTTTGTTCTAGATAAACGCAGTTTCCTCCGAGTCCGTCTGGCTCTTTATTCTAGATATATATGGTTTCCCCCAAGTCCGTCTGACTCTTTATTCTAGATAAATATGGTTTCCCCCGAGTCCGTCTGACTCTTTATTCTAGATAAATATGGTTTCCCCCCCGAGTCCTTCTGACTCTTTATTCTATATAAACGCAGTTTTCCTCTGAGTCCGTCTGACTCTTTATTCTAGATATATATGGTTTCCCCCGAGTCCGTCTGACTCTTTATTCTAGATAAATATGGTTTCCCCCAAGTCCGTCTGACTCTTTATTCTATATAAACGCAGTTTTCCTCCGAGTCCGTCTGACTTTTTATTCTAGATAAACGCAGTTTCCTCTGAGTCCGTCTGACTCTTTATTCTAGATAAACACAGTTTTCCTCTGAGTCCGTCTGGCTCTTTGTTCTAGATAAACGCAGTTTCCTCCGAGTCCGTCTGGCTCTTTATTCTAGATAAACGCCGTTTCCTCCGAGTCTGTCTGGCACTTTGTTCTAGATAAATGCAGTTTCCCCCAAGTCCGCCTGGCTCTTTATTCTAGATATATATGGTTTCCCCCGAGTCCGTCTGACTCTTTATTCTAGATATATATGGTTTCCCCCAAGTCCGTCTGACTCTTTATTCTATATAAACGCAGTTTTCCTCCGAGTCCGTCTGACTTTTTATTCTAGATAAACGCAGTTTCCTCTGAGTCCGTCTGACTCTTTATTCTAGATAAACACAGTTTTCCTCTGAGTCCGTCTGGCTCTTTGTTCTAGATAAACGCAGTTTCCTCCGAGTCCGTCTGGCTCTTTATTCTAGATAAACGCCGTTTCCTCCGAGTCTGTCTGGCACTTTGTTCTAGATAAATGCAGTTTCCCCCAAGTCCGCCTGGCTCTTTATTCTAGATATATATGGTTTCCCCCGAGTCCGTCTGACTCTTTATTCTAGATATATATGGTTTCCCCCGAGTCCGTCTGACTCTTTATTCTAGATAAACGCAGTTTCCCCCAAGTCCGTCTGGCTCTTTATTCTAGATAAATATGGTTTCCCCCGAGTCCGTCTGACTCTTTATTCTAGATAAACGCAGTTTCCCCCAAGTCCGTCTGACTCTTTATTCTAGATAAACGCAGTTTCCCCCGAGTCCGTCTGACTCTTTATTCTAGATAAACGCAGTTTCCTCTGAGTCCGTCTGACTCTTTATTCTAGATAAACACAGTTTTCCTCTGAGTCCGTCTGGCTCTTTATTCTAGATAAATATGGTTTCCTCCGAGTCCGTCTGACTCTTTATTCTAGATAAATATGGTTTCCTCCGAGTCCGTCTGGCTCTTTATTCTAGATAAATATGGTTTCCTCCGTGTCCGTCTGACTCTTTATTCTAGATAAATATGGTTTTCTCCGAGTCCGTCTGGCTCTTTATTCTAGATAAATATGGTTTCCTCCGAGTCCGTCTGACTCTTTATTGTAGATAAACGCAGTTTCCTCCGAGTCCATCTGGGTCTTTATTCTAGATAAACGCAGTTTCCTCCGAGTCCATCTGGGTCTTTATTCTAGATAAACGCAGTTTTCCTCCGAGTCCGTCTGGCTCTTTATGCCAAATAAAGGCAGTTTCCTCAGAGTCCGCCTGGCTCTTTATTCTAGATAAATATGGTTTCCTCCGAGTTAGTCTGACTCTTTATTCTAGATAAATGCAGTTTCCTCCGAGTCCGTCTGGCTCTTTATTCTAGATAAATATGGTTTCCCCCGAGTCCGTCTGACTCTTTATTCTAGATAAACGCAGTTTCCTCTGAGTCCGTCTGACTCTTTATTCTAGATAAACACAGTTTTCCTCTGAGTCCGTCTGGCTCTTTATTCTAGATAAATATGGTTTCCTCCGAGTCCGTCTGACTCTTTATTCTAGATAAATATGGTTTCCTCCGAGTCCGTCTGGCTCTTTATTCTAGATAAATATGGTTTCCTCCGAGTCCGTCTGACTCTTTATTCTAGATAAATATGGTTTCCTCCGAGTCCGTCTGGCTCTTTATTCTAGATAAATATGGTTTCCTCCGAGTCCGTCTGACTCTTTATTGTAGATAAACGCAGTTTCCTCCGAGTCCATCTGGGTCTTTATTCTAGATAAACGCAGTTTCCTCCGAGTCCATCTGGGTCTTTATTCTAGATAAACGCAGTTTTCCTCCGAGTCCGTCTGGCTCTTTATGCCAAATAAAGGCAGTTTCCTCAGAGTCCGCCTGGCTCTTTATTCTAGATAAATATGGTTTCCTCCGAGTTAGTCTGACTCTTTATTCTAGATAAATGCAGTTTCCTCCGAGTCCGTCTGGCTCTTTATTCTAGATAAATATGGTTTCTTCCGAGTTAGTCTGACTCTTTATTCTAGATAAACGCAGTTTCCTCCGAGTCCGTCTGGCTCTTTATTCTAGATGAATGCAGTGTCCTCCGAGTCCGTCTGGCTCTTTATTCTAGATAAATATGGTTTCTTCCGAGTTAGTCTGACTCTTTATTCTAGATAAACGCAGTTTCCTCCGAGTCCGTCTGGCTCTTTATTCTAGATGAATGCAGTGTCCTCCGAGTCCGCCTGGCTCTTTATTCTAGATAAATATGGTTTCCTCCGAGTTAGTCTGACTCTTTATTCTAGATGAATGTAGTGTCCTCTGAGTCCGTCTGGCCCTTTATTCTAGATAAATATGGTTTCTTGTTCTAATACCAGGCTGGTGCTGATGTGCAGGAGACACAGGGAGACTGAGTGTTTCTTTATGGGTGAATCGATATGAAAGTGCAGCTCCACCAACTCAGCCATTGTTTGCAGTATGATCTGATCTGTGTAATATTGTTCCCAGGATGATCTTAAGAGGAGGAAAACTATTTAATGCATTTTACCGTTTGGTGTTCGCCCTTTAAGCAGCCACCACTGCTCCAAATACATCAACCATGATGTATAAATGCTTGTCCATCTAAACTGTAAACATGAAACATTCAGAAGCTCTGAATACAAACTGATCAGTAGGTTTTTATTACTGGATGACGTTGACCAAACGTCATGGCTAAAGTAATGTTTCTCCCTAAACGTCTTTACGTTCCACCTTAATGGATTTATGTTCCACCTTAATGGATTTATGTTCCACCTTAATGTCTTTACGTTCCACCTTAATGTCTTTGGGTCATTTTCCAGAAATGTCCAATTTTTTTTGTCCCTTGTGTTTACAGATAAATTACACTTCGAAACATGTTAGGGTTACAAAGTATTTAAATTAAAAAATAAATCAATACCTTATTTTAACAATTACACCTTCTCTAGCAACACTGGTTTTTAAATCATTTATCTACAACTTAATTACATACATGACTGTGAAATAACTGATTTTAATACAAACACCCTATAGATACATTATAAAATACAGAATGAAAGCTGTGGACCCCAAGAGTTACGTCATTGGTGTTACCATGTAGCAAAAAAATCTCTTATTTTCAAATGAAAGTCACACTGATGACGTCATTCGATGTCCTTTTACCTGTTTCCTGGACGTCTGTGAAGAAAAGCTCATGGTGAGTCCACTGTGTCTTTCAGTCATCAGTGATTTTCTCATTCGGCTCATGATTTCATATGAAGCTTTTAGTCGACATCATTGGGGTGACCGACTTTATTCTGAGGTGAATAAATAGAATGCAAATGGATTAAATGATGTATTTTAGTGTTTATTCCATGATTGACAGCATGTGGTTTGATGTTCTGTAGCAGCTTTTTTGTAAAATACGTTGTTCATTGTGTTCCCTTTATTATGTGTAGCACTAATAAGGAAAAGGAACACCAGTGACTCCTATGGAGAGATAGGAAAGTGGATGTTTGTGTAGAATGACCCATCTGCATTCTTCCTCAATGCGTTTGCTACTCAGTCAATGCATTTGTGTTCTTCCTCAATGGTTTTGGGTTCTGCCTGAATATATTTGCGCTCTGCCTCAGTGTTTTTCTGTTCTCCCTCAATGCTTTTGTATTTCCCCTTAATGCATTGTCACACTGTGTCATAGTGAACCTAGTGGCACTAAGCTACTTCAAACGTGTCCGCTGTTTTGTGGCATGTTAATGCAGTAGGTGCTTGTAGTAGCATTAGCAAAGTAAATGATGTGACATGTCCTTCTTTGCCAGGTCAACAACAAGCATTTATATACTTGCCAATTGTTATATTTGATATTTGAAAATTGTTTACTTTATTGTACTATAGTTATATACCCTGCTCAAAAAAATAAAGGGAACACTTAAATAACACAAACCTCTGTGAAATCAAACTGTCCACTTAGGAAGCAACACTGATTGCCAATCAATTTCACAGCTGTTGTGCAAATGGAACAGACAACAGGTGGAAATTATTGGCGATTAGCAAGACACACTCAATAAAGGAGTGGTTCTGCAGGTGGGGACCACAGACCACTTCTCAGTACCTTTCTGCTTTCTGGCTGATGTTTTGGTCACTTTTGAATGTTGGTGGTGCTTTCACACTCATGGTAGCAGGAGACGGACTCTACAACCACACAAGTGGCTCAGGTAGTGCAGCTCATCCAGGATGGCACATCAGTGCGAGCTGTGGCAAGAAGGTTTGCTGTGTCTGTCAGCGTAGTGTCCAGAGGCTGGAGGCGCTACCAGGAGACAGGCCAGTACACCAGGAGACGTGGAGGAGGCTGTAGGAGGGTAACACCCCAGCAGCAGGACCGCTACCTCCGCCTTTGTGCAAGGAGGAACAGGAGGAGCTGCCAGAGCCCTGCAAAATGACCTCCAGCAGGCCACAAATGTGCATGTGTCTGCACAAACAGTTAGAAACAGACTCCATGAGGATGGTATGATGGCCCGACGTCCACAGATGGGGGTTGTGCTCACAGCCCAACACCGTGCAGAACACCAGGATTGGCAAATTCGCCACTGGTGCCCTGTGCTCTTCACAGATGAAAGCAGGTTCACACTGAGCACGTGACAGACGTGACAAAGTCTGGAGATGCCGTGGAGAGCGATCTGCTGCCTGCAACATCCTTCAGCATGACCGGTTTGGCAGTGGGTCAGTAATGGTGTGGGGTGGCATTTCTTTGAAGGGCCGCACAGCCCTCCATGTGCACACCAGAGGTAGCCTGACTGCCATTAGGTACTGAGGTGAGATCCTCAGACCCCTTGTGAGACCATATGCTGGTGCGGTTGGCCCTGGGTTCCTCCTAATGCAGGACCATGCTAGACCTCATGTGGCTGGAGTGTGTCAGCAGTTCCTGCAAGATGAAGGCATTGAAGCTATGGACTGGCCCGCCTGTTCCCCAGACCTGAATCCGATTAAACACATCTGGGACATCATGTCTCGCTCCATCCACCAACACCACGTTGCACCATAGACTGTCCAGGAGTTGGCGTATGCTTTAGTCCAGGTCTGGGAGGAGAGCCCTCAGGAGACCATCCGCCACCTCATCAGGAGCATGCCCAGGCGTTGTAGGGAGGTCATACAGGCACGTGGAGGCCACACACAACACTGAGCCTCATTTTGACTTGTTTTAAGGACATCACATCAAAGTTGGATCAGCCTGTCGTGTGTGTTTCCACTTTAATTTTGTGTGTGACTCCAAATCCAGGCCTCCACTGGTTAATAAATTTGATTTCCATTGATGATTTTTATGTGATTTTGTTGTCAGCACATTCAACTTTGTACAGAACAAAGTATTTGATGAGAATATTTCATTCATTCAGATCTAGGACGTGTTATTTGAGTGCTCCCTTTATTTTTTTGAGCAGTGTACTTGCCAATGTGTCAGTAACAAGCGCTTAGAATAAAACCTCTCTCTGGCTGTTAGTCCAGCCCCAGGAGTCTCTGCGCCTCCATGGCTGAACAAAACAATAGTGGAGTGCTACACAGCCCCCCTGTTCGAAGTGGCATACCACATCTAGGACCTGCACAGAGTCGGGGCAGAATATTGGTAGTTCGTCCTGCCGAAATGGTTCCTGTTCTTGCCTGGCTGCTTGGAACATGTGTGGCCATATGAAAAAGAAAATACAAGTAGACAGAGGATAAGCAAGGTTGTAGTGAAAACTTTGTTGAACTTTTCAAAAAACAGTGTGTTCTCAAGCTGGGCTTTCACGACTTCTGGCTCACACACAAAAAAAAAAAAAAAAAAAAAAAAAAAAAAATATATATATATATATATATAAAATATGCCTCTCCACCATGTAGGTCAAAACTGTTTTAAAACTGTCGTAAATCAATGTCTCAGGTATCAATGCATTTGTAAAAATCTGATGTGACATCTTTCTGTGAGGGTACAATCCACATATCTTCGTTTACACATTAACTATTAAAGAAAATCCAACAATTGTGAAGAAGTGGTGGAATTCCCCTTTACGTAGTGTAAATTATTTATCATTATTTATTGTTTTAAACCCAAAGTGATTCCAAAGCGTGCACAGGTTGTGACTGAGGAAGCTAAATCAATAATTTCTTCATACAGCTGCCGGTTCCTGTTCCAGGAACAGTTAAAAAGGACAGGATGTCAGTTGGGTGGCATTATTGCTTGGAACAGTTCGTTTAGTTAGTGTAAAGGCTTTGGTGTGACTTTAATCTTTGTCTAACAAATGATTCCAGAAATTTTACTTTTATTAGATCTTAGTGCAGCTTTTTTGACCACAAGATTCAAAACCAGCATCTTGAATGCTGGGGCGGCTCCTTGAGCACAGTTTTAGAATGGTTTCCATCATATTTAGGTTATAGGCAGTTCATGGTTTCAAAAGGAAACAATTTATTAAAAAGATTTGGAATTTCCTGCGGAATCCCTCAAGGTTCAGTTTCAGGGCCTTGCCTTTTTTTGTTGTACATGCTACCTCTAGGTGGTGTTTTAAGGAAACATGCTATAATTTTTCATAGCTGTGCTGATGGCACCCAGTTATACATTTCTGTTTGTGAGTGTCATGATTGGGTATAAAGGGAGCATCCCTGAATATCTCAGTCGTTCACAAGCAAGGACGGGTCCACTTTGTGAACAACTGCATGAGCAAATAGTCAGACAGTTTAAGAATGTTTCTCAACTGCAAGGAATTTAGGGATTTCATCATCTACAGTCCATAATATCATCAAAAGATTCAGAGAATTTGAAGAAATCCCTGCAAGCAAGCAGAAAACCAACACTGAATGACTGTGACCTTCGATCCCTCAGACGGCACTGCATTAAAAACCGACATCATTCTGTAACGGATATTACATTTTTTTTTTTTTTTTTCCAGGCTACACAGTGTCAGCAGTGATATCTCTCAGTCGAACATGAACAGCTCTGTGTGGAATCAAGAACAAATCTTAGAATCAGCTCTCAGTCTCTGAATGCCTGGAATGGAGGAGTTGATTCTTTTTGGTCAATTTCTAGTGAGGAGCCACCACTCAGTATTGGGCTTGTTCGAGATTAACTGTGCCTCGCCTCAGTGAGAGTAGCTGGTTGCTACTCTCTGGGGAGAAGCTGAGGAGAGAGCCATCAAGCCGGACAGTTTTATTGGTAGTACCCACGATAGCCGGCAGCTCTCACCGCGTTCACATGTCAGATATAACAGAATATAAATGAAAACTTTTCAATTGAAAATGATAATCACAAACACTGCATATGGGCTCTACTCAACACAGTTTGTGTCCAAATATCACTTGAAGCCATGGGCCAAATAAAATCCATGGGCCACATTTAGCCCGGCAGCCGCACTTTGGGCACCCTGAAATACGTGGGTTTAATCTTGCAGGATCAAGGCGGCTAAAGTTGGTTACCACCCGGCTGCACACAGAGAAGTCAGAGAAGTCCAGCTTAATTGTGGCATGATGCCAGCCAACAAATGATGCCACAACTTCAGTCGTCTATTACAGTGCAGTTCTATCTACAACTGATCTCCAGGCTCCACCTAAAAATGTGTTCTTGAGTAGTTACTGTTGAGATTGGACAAGCTTAGCAAAATAGCAAAATACAACTTAACCTAACATACAGCAAGGAAGACTTGCATTTAGGTTTACAACCCCATTTCCAAACAAGTTGGGATGCTGTGCAAAATGTAAAAAAAAAAAAATCAATGATGTGCAAATCATTTAAACCGTATATTTCATTAAAATAGTACAAAGACAACAAATCAAATGTTGAAACTGAGAAATTTTATTGTTCATTGAAGAACATATGCCCATTTTGAATTTGATGCCAACAACACGTTCCAAAAAAGTTGGGACGGTGGCGTGTTTAGACACTGTGTCTCGTTACCTCTTCTTTTAACAAAGTGATTGTGATCTGAGGAGACGCTGCTGTAGTTCTGAAAGTGAAATGTTTTCCCGTTCTTTTATTGAATATGATTTCAGAATATGACTGGGGCGGCACGGTGGCGTGGTGGGTAGCGCTGTCGCCTCACAGCAAAGAGGGCCTGGGTTTGATTCCCCGGCTGGGTGACCGGGGTCTTCTCTGTGTGGAGTTTGCATGTTCTCCCCGTGTCTGCGTGGGTTTCCTCCGGGTTCTCCGGTTTCCTCCCACAGTCCAAAGACATGCAGTCAGGTTGATTGGACGTGCTAAATTACCCCTGTGTGTGAGTGACTGTCTGTGTCTGTCTGTCTGTCTGCCGTGCGATGGACTGGCAACCTGTCCAGGGTGTATCCTGCCTTCCGCCCGAAGACTGCTGGGATAGGCTCCAGCACCCCCCTGCGACCCTGACGGAGAAGCGGATTAGTTGTTCAGTATTAATGGTGCCTTCTCAGATGAGCACTAATGCACCCCATACCATCATGAATACTGGCTTTTGAACTGTGCTCTGATAACAAGCTGAGTGGCCTTTAGACTGGAAGACACACATCCATGATTTCCAAAAAAAAATGTTCAAGTTTTTATTCATCAGACCACAGGACACTTCTCCACTTCACCTCAGTCCATTTTAAATGAGCTCAGGAAGGTGAGCTCACCAGAGAATGTAGTAGCATTTCTGGTTCCTGTTTATATTTCGGTTTCTTCTTTGTGTTTTAGAGTTTTGACTCGCATTTGTGTGTCTGTCTCTGAGTGTCTCTGAGCCCATGCAGTGATTTCGACTATAGAATCTTGTCTGTTTTTAATGCAGTGCAGTCTGTGGGCCCAAAGATCACGGCCAGCAAATATTGGTTTTTGACTTTGTCCCTTACTTAAAGAGTTTTCTCCAGATTCTCTGAATCTTTTAATGAGATTAGGTGCCGTAGATGATAAGAAGCAAAAGTACTTTTCTAATTTATATTGAGAAACATTGTTCTTGAATTGTTGTGCTATTTGATCGTATCCATAGATTCCATCTTCACTTCTGAAAGACGCCGCCTCTCTGTGATGCACATTTTATACCCTATCCTGTCACTGACCTGTTGCCAATTAACCACCAGGTGTTTTATAAGTGTTACACTACTTTACCAGCCTTTTGTTGCTCTCGTCCCAACTTTTTTGGAATGTGTTGCTGGTATTCAAAATTTAAAATGGGCATTTATTTATTTTATTTTTCAATGAAATATAGGGTTTAAATGATTTGCACATCATTGCATTTTGTTTTTATTCACATTTTTCACAGTGTCCCAATGTTCTGCAGGATGTTGGAGCATGAATGGGTTCTTTTGTTGTCACTGTTTCTAGGGAGACCAAGCTTTACAGACAAAATCATGCAACCTGCTGTATTTTTAGGCTTATTAGCATGAAAGAAGCAAGTAAGACAGACAACAAACTGCTACATAGCTCAAATTTAATGAAGTGGATGGGCCTGTATGAGTATTGAGTGCTTGCATGGAAACATAAGTGGCCCTTTTCAGGGGCACAGCAAGGAAAACAGTTTGAGTGAAATGGACCAGGATGAAGAAGCACAGATACTGCGAGACCAGATCTGACTGCTTTCGTTAAGAGTCTCTTCACATCGTGTTCTTTAAAGTTCATCCATTTGTTGCTGTTTGAGGAAGTCAATATAACTAATATCATTAAAATAAAAACATATTTGTGTCCTTTTATTTATTTATTTTTTTGGGGGAAAACCATTTCACACATCACAATAAATCAGTTGTGAAAGCAGATTCTGTTGCCCTGCTTGTTATACAGGTCTTCAGCTGAGCAACTATACGTGGCCTTCATCGTATATTCAGCCACAACACAAGGTTTTCATCCATCGTTGTGTTTGCTGGGCTGAGAATGGTGCAGCACCCAAGACTATTCAGCCAAGAGCAGCACTGTGGTCAGAAGCAGGTGAAGGGCTTCAGGGCGGCTGACACACACAGTGCTTCACAAAATGGGCATCAACAAACTGGATGGACTCAGGAGGTCCAGTGCAGTTCTACCCTTGAGTGATGATCTCACTGCTGTAATAGTTCCCCTGAGTTCCTGAGTTACTCTGTTACTGAACGGCTCATCTGCTGTTTCCACATTGCAGCTCGTGTCCGTGTTGTTGAAGCACAGCTGTGGGAGTGAAGGCTGTCTGACCTGTACTGCGGCTCTGCTGCGCCCTCGCGCCTTCACTGAGTGACCGGTCTACACTGCGTCACGTGGCGTGGCAAGTAACTATTAAATGCCCCGGACCGCGCGGCAAACACGGGTCAGAGAGCGCGCGTATTGCCTTGTTCTGCAGACATGGAGCAGAACAGCGGCTACGAGTAGGAGGACGAGGGGGACCGGGACCTGCTGCTGGACCCCGCCTGGGAGAAACAGCAGAGGATGGTGGGGGCTGTGACCGCGAGCGGGGGGAGCTCTCTGATAATCAGACCACCTTAATGAGACCAGGCCCGTAGCCAGCATTGTGATGGGGGGGGATCTTTTTCCCCCAAAAGTGGACTTCATTTGGCTCTCTACTCCAATGCCCCCTAAATACACGAGCACACTTCAAACCTTTTAATTTAGACATATTTTATTCATTATAAGTTTGTTGTGAGTCTGTTGTTGCTGTCCTTATTTGTTCGTCTGTTGCTCCCCACTGTTAACATAAATTTGATATAAATGTAAGTGTTACTCAAACTTCCTACATCTGTGATGTGACTTCATTGTCTTGTCTCTGTTACTCACCTCAGTTGTCTGTTGCTTTGTTCCATTGTCTCTGTTGCTGCCCTCCATTGTCTGTCTCTGATGTTGCTGTCCTTTATTGCCTGTCTCTCTACTGTTGACATAAATAGATAAGAATTACTTCATGAGGTACACTATCGGTATGGTCATTAAAACATGAATTAATAATGATATAAATTGAAGTGTTCCGTCTTATTCAAATCTTCCTACAACTGTGCTGGGACTTCATTGTCTCTCTCTGTTGCTCACCTAGGTCTGTTGTTGCTCTCCCTCCTCTGTATCTCTGTTGCTTTTCTTCATTGTCTGTCTATTTTTCCTCTCCATCTTTTGTATCTCGCCTTCTTTTTCTTTATTTTTTAATTGGGTCTTGCCTTCACTGTCTGCCTGTTTCTCCTCTCCTTTAGGGTCATTTTACGGGAAATCGGACACTTTGGAACTCAACCCACACAGATTTTCATCAAACTTTGTGTGCCTTTTTAGTGGCAATGTAGAACCCCAGAACTGCATTTGCATGAATCTGCCACTAATATAAAGGGAGAAATGGACTAAGAATGTTTTAAGTAGGGCGGCACGGTGGCGTGGTGGGTAGCGCTATCGCCTCACAGCAAGGAGGGCCTGGGTTTGATTCCCCGACCGGGTGGCCAGGATCCTCTCTGTGTGGAGTTTGCATGTTCTCCCTGTGTCTGCATGGGTTTCCTCCGGGTTCTCCGGTTTCCTCCCACAGTACAAAGACATGCAGCCAGTCCAATTGGACATGCTAAATTGCCCCTAGGTGTGAGTGTCTGTCTGTCTGTCTGCCCTGCGATGGACTGGCAACCTGTCCAGGGTGTATCCTGCCTTCCGCCCGAAGACTGCTGGGATAAGCTCCAGCATCCCCCCACGACCCTGATGGAGAAGCGGCTTAGAAAATGGATGGATGAATGGATGTTTTAAGTAAGAGGGTAGGGCACTACACATTCAACCTTGATTATGTCAATTTAAATTACAAACAGATGGTTTTGATGCTGTTTGAAAGCTCTTTTCTGGCTCTACAGAGTACACAAACAACATTGAACTCAACAGTTAGGCCCTTTTTAGTGGCAAGGTAGAACTCCAAAACTGCATTTGCATGAATCTGGCACTAATATTTCAGAGGTTGTTCATGACATTGCAGGCTATGTGTGGAAAAGATACTGACCATTTTAAAATAGTTTTTTTTATATTCAGATTTTAGTATTTTAATATCTCATAATTTATACTCGGCTAACTGTTGAGTTCAATGTTGTTCGAACGAACCCTTCGATCCCCCCTGGCTACGGGCCTGGACTGAGACCGATATTGCTTAGCAACATCTTTCTCATCCATGAAGAATCAGACAGCAGGGGCGCAGGGGTCGTGGGGGGCTCTGCTTGCTTTATACCACTTTTTTCTTCCAACCTGTTTCTTTGCGCTGCGTTGATGCGCTCAGTTTTAAAGGAACGGTCTGAAGTTGTTCACAGTGGTGGTGATAGGAACCAGACGTCTGACGAGATTAAAGGGGAACTCCACCGATTTTCAGACTTTCTGGGAAATTCTTTAGGATGTAAAGGAAGTCAGTCAGAGTGGTTTGGGGTGATGTGCTCTGTTACTGAGACACTCACTAAGTCAGAATTGACCAAAACAGTGGCATTAGGAACCAGACGTCTCAAGCATTTAACCTCTAAAGAGACAAAGGGTTATAAATGTATTGTGTGACGTATGAGACGTTGTTTTCTGCCAGTTTCTAGCTTTAACCCTTTTTTAACTCCATTCATGGTGGAGAGGGACAGGCAGGGCAGTGGGTCTGGTGGTTCTGGATGGTAAATAATATGTCTCTATGTGTGATGTCGACATTGTGACCTCTGGTTCCATCAACATCACTGTAAAGAAATCTGAGGCTGTCAGTTTCTCTACAGTGAACCATCTCACACCAAACCACTCTGACTTTACCTCTCTCTCTCTCTCTCTCTCTCTCTCTCTCTCTCTCTCCCTCTCTCTGTCTCACTCTCTCCGTCTCTCTCTCTTTCTCTTCCTCTATCTCTGTCTCTCTCTCTCTCTCTCTCTCTCTCTCTCTGTCTCACTCTCTTTCTCTTACTCTCTCTCTGTCTCTCTCTGTCTGTCTCTGTCTCTCTCTCTCTCTTTCTTTTTCTCTCTCTCTCTCATTCCCCCCTCCCTCTGTCTCTCTCTCTCTCTCATCCCCCCTTTCTCTCTGTCTCTCTCATTACCCCTCTCTCTGTCTCTCTCTATCTCTCTCTCTCACCGCCACTCCCCCCCCTCCCTCTCTCTGTCTTTCTCTCGCTCACTCTCTCTCTCATCCCCCCTTTCTCTCTGTCTCTCTCATTCCCCCCACTCTCTCTCTCTCTCTCCCTCCCCCCTCCTCTCTCTCTCCCTCTCTCCCTCTCTCTCTCTCTCTCTGTCTTTCTCACTCTCTCTCCCTCCACCCCCTCTCTCTCTTTCTTTCTCTCTCCCTCTCTCTGTCTTTCTCTCTTTCTCTCTATCTGTCTCTCTCACTCTCTCTCTGACTCTCTCTGACTGTCTCTGTCTGTCTCTCTCTTTCTTTCTCTCTCCCTCCACCCCCTCTCTCTCGCTCTCTCCCTCTCTGTCTCTCTCTCTCTCCATCCACACCCCCCCTCTCTCTGTCTCTCTCTCTCTGACTCTCTTTCTCTCTCTCTATCTCTGTTTGCCCCCCCTCTCTCTCTCCCTCCCTCCACCCCCTCTCTCTCGCTCTCTCCCTCTCTGTCTCTCTCTCTCTCCCTCCACACCCCCCTCTCTCTCTGTCTCTTTCTCCCTTCACCCCCCCCTCTCTTTCTCCGCCCCTCCTCTCTCTCTCTCTTCCTCTCCCTCTGTCTTTCTCTGTCTCTCTCTCTCTCTTTGTATCTCTCTCTCTCTCTCTCTCCCTTCAACCCCGTCTCTCTGTCTCTCTCTCCCTTCAACCCCCCGTCTCTCTCTCTCTCTCTCTCTCCACCTCCCCTCTCTCTCTCTCTCTCCCTCCACCTCCCCTCTCTCTCTCTCTCTCCCTCCACCTCCCCTCTCTCTCTCTCTCTCTCTCCCTCCACCTCCCCCCCTCTCTCTCTCTCTCTCCCTCTCTCTCTATCTTTCTCTGTCTCTCTCTCTCTCTCCCTCCACCCCCCTCTCTCTCTCTCTCTCTCCCTCCACCTCCCCTCTCTCTCTCTCTCTCCCTCCACCTCCCCCCCTCTCTCTCTCCCTCTCTCTCTCTGTCTTTCTTTCTTTCTCTCTCTCTCTCTCCCTCTCCCTCCACCACCCCCACTCTCTCCCTCTCCCTCTCTCTCTGTCTTTCTCTCTCTCTCTCTCTCCCTCTCCCTCCGTCACCCCCACTCTCTCCCTCTCCCTCTCTCTCTGTCTTTCTTTCTCTCTCTCTCTCTCCCTCTCCCTCTGCCACCCTCTCTCTCTCCCTCTCTCTCTCTGTCTTTCTCTCTCTCTCTCTCCCTCCACCCCCCTCTCTGTCTTTCTCTCTCTCTCTCTCGCTCTCTTTCTCACTCTCTCTCTGACTGTCTCTCACTCTGTCTCTGTCTGTCTCTCTCGCTCTCTCTCTGCCTCTCTCTCTGCCCCCCCCTCTCTCTCTCCCTCTCTCTCTCTGTCTTTCTTTCTTTCTCTCTCTCTCTCTCCCTCTCCCTCCACCACCCCCACTCTTTCTCTCTCTCTCTCCCTCTCCCTCCGTCACCCCCACTCTCTCCCTCTCCCTCTCTCTCTGTCTTTCTTTCTCTCTCTCTCTCTCCCTCTCCCTCCGCCACCCCCTCTCTCTCCCTCTCTCTCTCTGTCTTTCTCTCTCTCTCTCTCGCTCTCTTTCTCACTCTCTCTCTGACTGTCTCTCACTCTGTCTCTGTCTGTCTCTCTCTCCCTCTCTCTCTCTCTGCCTCTCTCTCTCTCTCTCCCTCTCCCTCCGTCACCCCCACTCTCTCCCTCTCCCTCTCTGTCTTTCTTTCTCTCTCTCTCTCTCCCTCTCCCTCCGCCACCCTCTCTCTCTCCCTCTCTCTCTGTCTTTCTCTCTCTCTCTCTCTGTCTCTCTCTCCCTCCACCCCCCTCTCTGTCTTTCTCTCTCTCTCGCGCTTTCTTTCTCACTCTCTCTCTGTCTGTCTCTCTCTCTCTCTTTCTCTCTCTCTCCCT
The DNA here is from genome assembly GCF_015220715.1 of Pygocentrus nattereri. Lineage (NCBI taxonomy): Eukaryota > Metazoa > Chordata > Actinopteri > Characiformes > Serrasalmidae > Pygocentrus > Pygocentrus nattereri. Next base: position 36,422,402 of record NC_051223.1, read on the forward strand.
CCACCTCCCCTCTCTCTCTTTCTCTCCCTCCACCTCCCCTCTCTCTCCCTCTGCCCCCCCTCTCCCTCTCCCTCTGCCCCCCCTCTCTCTCCCTTTCTCTCTGCCCCCCTCTCTCCCTCTCTCTCTGTTTTTCTTTCTCTCTCTCCCTCTCCCTCTGCCACCCCCACTCTATCTCTCCCTCTCTCTCTCTGTCTTTCTCTCTCTCTCTCCCTCCCCATCTCTCTTTGTCTCTCTTTCTCTCTCTCTGTCTCACTCTTTCTGTCTCCCCCCCTCTCTCTTTCTTTCAATTCAATTCAGTAACCTTAATTGGCATTTAACATTTAGAACAGAGTATAACTCTTGAGAATATCTCTTAATTTCATTTCATGTAAAAATAATTATGAAAGAATCACATAAGAGGAATAATAGTAAAAGCAGTGGTTTGGAGTGATTACAAACATTACAAACACTCTCCTAGCAGGATGGGCAGCTTCTCGTTATCACTGAGGCGGCTAAATTGGGGGTGAATCTTCTCAAATGTATTAAAGTACATTTCCCGTACTGTGTTGCGTTTACTTCACACTCGGTGAGGAAGTGCAGCTCCGTCTCTACAGTGTTACTGTCGCCCTGCTGGCAGAGTCTCTGCTCTTTAGGCAGCCAGGATCTCTTACAGCGGCCAGTCTGCACGGCCAGGCTGTGGTCACTGAGTCTGTACTTTGTCTGGGTGGTTCTGTGTTTAGTGTCAGTCACTGTGTTCAGGTAATCCGCTACAGTGTACTGATGTTTTAGGGCCAGATAACACTGCACTGTGCTCTGTGCATGTGTCTGTGTTTTCCAATGGGTGATGTAGTTTTGTTTTTGGAGAGTTATAATGTGGTTTGGTCTGATTGTGTGTATTACAGGCTGGTACTGACGGGGAACAGTGTTAGTGTGTGTTAGTGAACTCAGCATCAGGACCAGCTATGTGAGGGGGCTCTTCTTTTTGCTCAGCTCTTGGCATTGCAGGGCCTTAAAGTGGTAGGAGTGGGGGTCACTGTGTTTTAGGTGTAGCCAATATTTGTCTCTCTTTCTCTTACTCTCTCTCTCTCTCTCTCTCTCTCTGTCTGTCTGCATCTCTCTCTCTCTCTCTCTCTCTCTCTCTCTGTCTCTCTCCCTCCACCCCACCCTCTCTCTCTCTCTCTCCCTCCACCCCACCCTCTCTCTCTCTCTCTCTCTCTCCCTCCACCCCACCCTCTCTCTCCCCCTCCCTCTGTCTCTCTCTCTCAGTGATGCCGCTGCTACGAGGTTCTTCAATAAGAGAGGCGGTCTTTTCAGGTAGTTTAGAAGAAATTAAAAAACAAGAAATATCCTTTCTTGTAAATTACCTTTGGAAAGAAATGTTAAATTCCAGCATGCCTGCATGTGGGAGGGGGTTGGGGGGGGGCGGGGGGTGCGATGGGCGTAGGTGTGTGATGTCTAACCAATCAAAACTCAGATCAACGCACCCACGGACAAGAAGAGGTGTGGCAAATGAGAGAATGATATATAGAGCCTTGCAAGTGCAGCCCCGCATACTTTCAACTCCAACCTTTGCTGTTGAGGAAAACTGATTGAAGCCATGGACTCCACCAATCTCAGTGAGCGTGCTGCATGCTGTAGACTTTTGCCTAATATTCTATTATGAAATTCAAACAGCGTCACAATTTTCTTTGTTTATCACGATTTTCTTGGTTTAGGTGCATCTGAGCTTGAAACGATCCTCGCTATTGGAAGTATTGAAGGATTATCTCAACTTTGTGAAGGTTGTCACAGTTTTTTATTATTTTTTTTATTTATTTTTATTTGCTGATATTTGTCAAAAATAATTCTTACTTTTATTTTCAGGACCTGTGAACACAGCGGATTATGAGAATCCATTGGGTGAGTTGACTGTTTATACTGTATATTTTTCTGTGTTAGTTGTTGGTGTGTAATACTGACTCGTATTTTCTGTGGCAGCTCTGACCCGTTTGGTTGAAACAACGAGCATCTTAACACCGCCAGGATCTGATGTTGTACCCAGTACCTCCGCGGCTTGCGAACCTGGCACTTTGTCTGCGCTTAAGCCCTGTTTAACAAGTAGTCCTGGGGTCCTGCCACAGAGTGGAAGGAGTCAAAGTGGTGATAATAAGTCAGCTCCCCGTGGAAAACGTCCAAGAACGTGTCTGAGTACAAATGACGGATCAAGTTCACACGGGAAACGTCTTCGGTTTGATGATAGCTACAAATCTGCTGGTAAGAAAATACTTTACAGTGTCATTTTTAACATTAATGGCTGTGTGTATGTGATTTCTCCTTAAACTGTTCACAGATTTGCACACCGGTGATCGCACTGCATGTGATGTGGAGCAGACAGGAGCGGCTTCGGAGTTTGACGCTGTCTTCTGGACTGAGGAGCTTTTGAATATGTGGATCCACGGTATCACAGAAAACCCGGACGAGGCCATGGATACTGGACTAAATCCAACATTGGAAGAAGTGAGAAACACTGATAGCTAGGTTTTAAAATCAAATCAGCAACACGAACGTCGGCTCTTAGGTATCAAAGCACATACATGTGGTACAGGTTATGCGCGAAGAACAAAATACACATTTTAAATCTTTAACAGACGTAATATTTCAACTCAACAGGGTTTTACAGTTAAAAACATCAACAAAATTGACAGGACAGGACCGTCCAAATAGTTATTGGTTGGCAATTTGAAAATATTTTCATTCTTTATATTTATTCCTGGTTATCTATTAAACAAAACACATCATCAGTATGTGATAAATTATTGTTTAAATAATTATTAGCAAAAAGAAACAAACAAACAAAAATAATGGGGTCTAAAAGGTGTCGGAGTCGGACAACAATCCGTGCGTTAGCGACACCAATGATGTTTGGGCACAGATTTCTATTAGTGATCCATTGCAATGTTTAAATGATGAGTATGAGTCGGCTACTAGTTTTAATCTGCAAAACACACACACTCAACACGATGTAAATGTTAATGATTATACCTTACATGATGGTTTACAGATCACATTGAATACAGTGCACAGCCCGCCAACAACACACTGTAGATACAGTGATAATTATGGACATTCCATGGATTTTATGTATAATACCGCCATAACTGATGCTTGGGAGCAGACATCTATTAGTGAACGACTGTTATGCTTCAATGATGACTATGAGTCAGCTCTAAATTTCTTAGAAACCCCAGCAGAAAATAACATGCTACACCTAAACAGACAGAGAACAGACAGGCACTGGTCTGCAGACACAGATTTCCCACACTTGATCCAGGAGCTCCTAACTTTGGTTTATCTAGTGATGACGTGGCACAGTTGTTGAGAAATGGTGGTGAAATAAGTGGATATACTGTAGTACAGAGAATTGGGTTTAATAGTGTTGTGCTACACAGGACATTGAATTTACATGACGCCCCATCCACAGATATGGCCTCATATACTGTCTATGTACATAATCTTATCAGACATTGTATCGTTCTCCAGGGTGTTGGCTGGTGATGGCAGCGTTATCAACATTACTCTAAGAGGTAAGAGTTTAATGTCTGATGTAAATGCTGTGTTGGCTTCAAGAGATGGTTACAACGTTGACAGGTTTGCAGATGCAATTGAAAGGGTTATGCAGAGTAGCAAGAACATTACAACAGATAATAGTTTGGTGTTGACAGTCTCCATAGCCATGAGTAAAAATGGAGGTGTTCGGCGTAAGGTGCGTGACATGCGCACAATCAGGTGATTGATAGGAACAGAATGAACCTCTTTTGCCCTACAGATATTCCAAATAATCTGTGTTTTGCGATCTGTCTTGCTCATTTTCTGAACCCTCATGCTGCACATAACAGTTTAGAAACTATAGCCGATCAGATACAGGCAAAGGCTGGTTACATGCGTGATCACAAGGTTGGGTTTAATGATATTGGTCGTTTCGATTACAAGTTTGGTGTCAAAATAGCAGAGGTGGACGAAGTACACAAATCATGTACTTGAGTTAAAGTAGAGATACCCAGGGTAAAATATTCCTCCAGTAAAAGTAGAAGTTCCTCCCTTTAGACCTCCACTTGAGTAAAAGTACTAAAGTATTTACCTTCAAATGTACTTAAGTATAAAGTAAAAGTACTAAAAGAGTAATTCTGGCTCTGATGTCCTGTTATCATTTTTATAACCAGACTGGCTTCATGAACTCATTTCAGGTGAAAGTCCTCCAGCGTCTCTCTTGGTAAACCAGTCTTTTAATAGAACGTCATTAATTAGTGACGCTGACGTCTATTAAAATGATCAGAAGCTCAAAACACTGAAGGTAAACAGTTTCCATCAGGGAGAACCGAGTGGCTCTGAAATCACTTTTTACACACAAGCAAAGTTTCAGTTTCAGATTTATTTACAACTTAGTTCCAAGTTTAAGTTGAATAAAAACTGGCTTTAAACTCAGGATCACAGATGAGCTCCTTTACTATGTTGATCTGTAGGCGTCTGTTCATAAACATCAACCAGCCCAAACTCATTTACTATAAAATGAAATGGTGTTTGTAGAAATTCAGAAAAAAGCCGCGTCAGTCTCGACTGCATATGTGGACATATTTCTATATTGTGCTCTATTTACACAAAGTTAGGTTAGTTCATCATTTAGGTAGACGTATGTGCACGTTGAACCGTGTGCTGCACTGGGTCGGTATGACCAACAGGTCAAAACCAGCTCTAAACAAAGTGACCGCTGGGCCCTGATTGGTGCTCTGGCTTTGCGCTTCTTTCATTTTGACATGTTACATTTTTATACACACAGAAACCAAAAGGAACGACAGATTTCTCAAAATGTAGGAGGAAAAAGTCGGATATTAGACTCTGAAATGTAGTGGAGTGAAAGGAAAAAGTCGCCCAGAAATGGAGAAACTTCAGTACAGATGCACCAAAAATACCAAAGTGCAGAAACTAATTACATTTACTCAGTTACTGTCCAGCACTGCAAAATAATTGTGTTCCACTTGAGTAGTTCGGGTGGTTTAGAGAAGTACCAAACAAAAGACAAACCCCATGCCAGTGCTGTGTTTCTGTACCTCCATGACGGTCATTATTACTTGATAAACATTTTGAAAGCGTTCATGGGTGTGCCATATGTTTGTAAGTTTTGTTATAAGGGGTCCACAGGGGTACACTCCCTGTAGTCTGTCTCACAGGCTCTGCCTCCTAATCTTTAGTTAGGCCCATTTTCTTTGAATTCCATCAAGTTCAGCAAGTGTGTTTATTTCACTCGTACTATTCTATTGTTAAAAGTAGTGATATGAAATGTGATTAGTGGTGTTTCAATGTGTATGAAAATGTGTTTTGTTTGTCTGTAAGCATATTAAACCTACATATTAGCTTAGCCTGTGGTATCCTTCATTGCGTCCCTATTTTCTCCACAGCTCTCGCCATTTTCATGGTGTTCACAGACGAAGGTAAGGTGACTTGGATATCAGGTCTGAAAGTAATTGGTAAATTATGTTGGTGTCACTTCATTAGTTATACTGGTCAACGAAAGGTCCTAGTAACTTAACTACCTTAATGTTCGTAAGTGGGTGGTATGGCTAGCCGGCTAATGAGGTTCATTTTGGCGCCGTTTGTTGTACAAATCTGCAGAGAGTAGATTGATTCGGACTCAGTTCAGGGAGAGTTCGATTATTGTATTTCTCATATACGTTTTAAAATGCTTAACCTGTTCATTAAGGCTGTACCTAACTAGCTCTTTCTGCTCATTCTCCCGCTGTCTGTATTTAGTGTCCGAATTCAAAACGTCTTCCAATATTGAAACAATTTACAGTTAATGCTAGCTAAGTTACTTGGCTACTGTAGATATGTTCTAGTGAGTATTTTCTGACTAGAACCCACATTTTCCTGTCTGGAAAGAAAGCACAATAAGACTGAAGTTATTTTCCAAATACTAAAAGGAGTAAAATTGAGAAATAGTTTACAGTTTGTGCCAGGCAAGGAGGAAGAGAGACTGCTAGCATAAGCTAACTCGTCGGTATCCAGATTGGTGTAACTTAGGTCAAGGACCCAGCCATATATTGGGCCAGAAAGAACCAAGGATGTGGCCCACAATTGGGCCAGACAGATTTTGCTAACTGGGACAGTAGAGAGTAGACACACACACACACACACACACACACACACACACACACAGACAGACAGACAGATAGACAGGTATAATACCCCAAGCATGATGCACAACAATAGTGTAACCCTACAATATATAAAACAGGCTCTACACTGAGTGAAAAGGCACTTTAAGGTTTATTGGGTTTATTACGGAACCTCTCATTGGCCATTTTATTTTATAGACCATCTAAACTCTAACTTAAATACCAGCCCAGAAAACTCTCACATAAACAACACGTTATCATGTGTGTAAAAACGTGATTACTTAATAAACACATGAGTTTTGCACACTTCACATGTGATACAGGTCACTTTTCTCTAAGGGAGGTTATTAGGCCAAATGCAGACAAATATAACGAGAAACTTTTTTCAGCGTCAGCTTTAGCTGTCACAGTTCTGCATATAAGAAGTTTAACCTGCAAGAATCTCTGGTCCACTTTTGACAGCGTCCAGTTTAAGCCCTTGGTGCACTGACGTTATGGCTGTGGCTACCGTTTCATGTCATGACAAGTTGTGAGTCATGTCAACCTTCAAATACCTCTTTATGCAAGAGTGACCGAAGGGCAAACACTAGCTGGACGGTTTTAATACAAGGCATTTGAAATGTACAAACATTGTTAAAGCCTAATCAGAGTAATTCCTTCACTTTCAGTGAGAGTCTGCTTGGTCAGTGACACAGTGCTTTGTAGACAGACAGGCACTGAGTGTAAGAGCGTGTGTGATTTGTCTCTGTTCCACTAGAGGGAGACAGGTACACAGATATGTTTAAGCACTAACCTGTGCTGGAATGCAAGCCCTCAGAACCAGCGCTGCTAAGTCTCTGCACTACAATATTACAGTGTAAAAAGCTTATTACTCATTTGGAGCTGCCCATTTTTAAACATTAAGGCTTATAGGTCCATATTAATGCCCTTTGTTTTGGAATGAGACGTCCAACAAACCCATATAGGTGTGACAGGCAGGTTTCCACACAGTTTTGGCCATATAGTGTATAAATACTCAAAAAACGTGTCGTTTCATTGGTGGTTTTGATTAGTGAATAAAATGGTTATATTTGTATTGTAGACATGATTCCTATCACTACCACTAAAGAAATTAGTGGTCATAAGTTTCTCTGCAATTAACCATTTAACATCGCAATGATCTCAATGACTTTGGCTACATCAGCAATTGAATTTCCCTTTCACAGCAGTGAAAGACCAGCACAGCACTGAGTGGCTTGCCTTTGAAATGTACCGTCTTTATTTAAGAGTTGTGTTATTTTGTGTTGGGTGTGACTTTTGTCAGTTTGGGTTGTGATGGTCAGTGTCAGTGGGGCTTTAATGGCTTTAGGTGACCTCCCTGCTCTTTTCCTCCTTATATATGTGCCTTTTTCTGTTGGTGCTAATAAAGAAGCACTTCTCTAAGCAGCAATGCGGCTTCCTCTAACTCCTCTTCTGCCACAATATAATGAAACACCCCCATTGTGTTCAATAAATAATTAAATTTATTAATGATAATATTCACCACAATCACAATAAACACTTCTGGCAGGCAGTGTAGTTTGTGAACAGTATGATCGTGGTGGTTATTAAAGATTAATTCCACCAATTTTTCTGAAGGTCTGCATAATTCAATCACTGACACCAGAGCAGATTCATTCAGAGCGTTTTTATTTTAAAAGGTTTACTGCAAAGAAACTTACCGACTCAGATGTCTTTACAGTGGTGGTGATAGGAACCAGGCGTCGTACAATAGCCTTTTTATTTATTACCCAACACCACCAGTGAACACACGTCTTCTGAGTTTTTCAGTGTGTCGTTGATGATGGTAAAGTAGTGGTAAATCTGACAAACAAAACACAGTTTCTTAGGGGATGATTATGTCCAGCATGAACCCCTCCACTATAAATGACCTTTAAAAATAGCATTTAGGCTAAAATATTATGCTAAAACTACTGTAAAACAGTGTCTCAGGCAGCTTATACAAGTTATAAACGTTCAGTGTTATAACTTTCTATGATGTAGTTTTAGAGACATTAAGCTCTTTGATGATAGAGAGCACCTTTGCCAGCTTAATTGTTTTAATAACCGTGCACATGAATGCAGAATTCAGCTGATGTGTGCAGTCATGTGTGAGTATGTTAAGCAATCAGGTTTTAGAACTAGAAAGGAGTGTTGGCTGGGCGTGTAAACAACCCGGGACTCAGCCTGGTTCATTGTAGGAATGTTTTGGGGCTTGAGGATCTAGGAACCAGCAGATCTTTTAGGATTTTAGTGGTCAATGACGTCTCTTGGTTGGTTGATAGAGCTGGCCAATGTTTCAGTATTTATCATTGTCCTGATAAATTGCGGCCCAATATACCTTTCTCCGTACACGGATTAGACATCAGACACAGCAGTGCTGCTGGAGTCTTTAAACACCTCAGTGTCACTGCTGGACTGAGAACAGTCCACCAACCAAAAATATCCAGCCAACAGCGTCCTGTGGGCAGCTTCCTCTGACCACTGATGAAGGACTAGAGGATGACCAACACAAACTGTGCAGCAGCAGATGAGCTGTCATCTCTGACTTTACATCTACAAGGTGGACTGACAAGTTAGGAGTGTCTAATAGAGTGGACAGTGAGTGGACACAGTGTTTAAAAGCTCCAGCAGCACTGCTGTGTCTGATCCACTCGTACAAGCGCAACACACACTAACACACCACCACTGCATCAGTGTTACTACAGTGCTGAGAATGATCCACCACTCAAATAGTACCTGCTCTGTGAGGGTCCATGGAGTTCCTGACCACTGAAGAACAGGGTAAAAGGGGATAACAAAGTATCAGAGAAACAGATGGACAATGTCTCTCTTGGTAAACCAGTCTTTTAATAGAACGTCATTAATTAGTGACGCTGACGTCTATTAAAATGATCAGAAGCACAAAACACTGAAGGTAAACAGTTTCCATCAGGGAGAACCGAGTGGCTCTGAAATCACTTTTTACACACAAGCAAAGTTTCAGTTTCAGATTTATTTACATCTTAGTTCCAAGTTTAAGTTGAATAAAAACTGGCTTTAAACTCAGGATCACAGATGAGCTCCTTTACTATGTTGATCTGTAGGCGTCTGTTCATAAACATAAACCAGCCCAAACTCATTTACTATAAAATGAATTGGTGTTTGTAGAAATTCAGAAAAAAGCCGCGTCAGTCTCGACTGCATATGTGGACATATTTCTATATTGAGCTCTATTTACACAAAGTTAGGTTAGTTCATCATTTATGTTGAACAGACTCTCCCAAAGTTTTACGCTGCTGCGCTGACGTTGAACCGCGTGCTGCACTGGGTCGGTATGACCAACAGGTCAAAACCAGCTCTAAACAAAGTGACCGCTGGGCCCTGATTGGTGCTCTGGCTTTGCACTTCTTTCGTTTTGACATGTTACGTTTTTATACACACAGAAACTAAAAGGAACGACAGATTTCTCAAAATGTAGGAGGAAAAAGTTGGATATTAGACTCTGAAATGTAGTGGAGTGAAAGGAAAAAGTCCAGAATGGAGAAACTTCAGTACAGATACACCAAAAATACTAAAGTACAGAAACTAATTACATTTACTCAGTTACTCAGTTACTGTCCAGCACTGGTAGCAGCATCACTATGGCTTATTTGAAAGGAACTCCTAGGAAGCAACACAAGGAGAGAGGAAGAAAGAAGCTACACCAGCAATTTCTTTTGTCTTGGCTGTCATGACACAGTTGATTAGGTGGCTCATTACTGATGCATTATGGGAAGCTTATTCTCCCGGTTCACACCTGACATTACCATAACACGTGTTGGGTGATGTGACCATAACTGGACAGCGCCAAGTTCATATGTTAAGTGATCATATGCATCTTTGGTAGAAATCGTCCTCCCGCCCTTTTCTGATCCCACCGTCACCTCAGTGAACCTGTTTATTCTCCCTCCGAGCTCCGGGGAGTCAGAACAGACGACACAGAGGCATCACTGTTCAGAGACACAAGTCAGAACAGTCTTTTTATTCGTGGAGGAGTATAGATAAGTCGCAGAAATTGTAAGTGCAGTTTGAGTTTGACACTTATAGATTACAGGACGTTGCCACTGAGTAGTTCAGAGCTGCCAGGCAGGTGTTTTCTCCCTTATTGAAACAGTCAGTGGTGAGAACATGTGCTGAAAGATGCAGGACGTTTCACACTATATTACATTGCTTAACATTACTGTGCTCACAGTACGGCTTATTTTACAGAAACAAATTCTCCTTTTCGGGAAATTCCTTTCACTGACCATCCCCAGAAGTGCTTCTGTCTTCGTGGAGCACTGATGAAAGTCTGTTGACTGAAATGTTTGCTTGTGCTCAAATGGTTCCCTGCATGGTGAAATGGTTCGTCTGATTGATGGAGAACGTGTTACATAGAACCATATACAGCACCATAAGGGTTTCATTTTATTGTTAGAAGCTTGACTTCGCAATAGGAGCAGAACCCTTTTGGTGGTATATAGAACCCTTTTTAAAAAGATTCTATATAGAATTACATACAATCAATATGAAGAACCATTTTACCATGCAAAGAAGCCTTTGAGTAAGCACATGGTTTTTCAGTGTTTATGGTTCTATGTAGAGCCACTGTCTTTACTAAAGAGGTCTTTAAGAGCCTGAGCTACAACTGACTTTCTATTGTAATTGTATCAAATGATTATATATATATGTGTGTGTGTGTGTGTGTGTGTGTGTGTGTATATATATATATATATATATATATATATATATATATATATATATACACACACACATACACACACACACACACACACACACACACACTGTCAGAACAAGTTTTTAAAAATACTTTGAAAATGCCTGTTGTCCTTAACATTGTGTGTAAATTTTATGTCGAATATACCAAAAGAAACGACCCAAAATCACTTGGAAAAAAATTGGCTTGATTTACATTAAAAGTAATGTAAGTTTTTTCCTTCTCCTGTAAAGTTACCATTTTGGAAATTCAAGGTTTTCTTCCAACAACAGCAATACGTGTGTGTGTGTGTGTGTATATTATATATGTGCTTATGACAACAATCATGACTTAATAATACTGTCAATCCATAACAGTAGATTTTGAGAAAATGTAATTACGATTTTTAACATTTATATCTAAATTAAAAGATGCTAAATTAATATTGTTACTGATGATTACTATTTAATACTAATTAATATTACTGATGAGTGTGACCTTCACCTATAACCTGGTTATAGTGTGTGGTTGGTTAGTGTAGTGGATAACACCTCTGCCTCCTACGCTGTAGACTGGGGTTCAATCCCCACCTGGGTAAAACACCCTACATTACACCAATAAGAGTCCTTGGGCAAGACTCCTAACACCACCTTTGCCTACCTGTGTAAAATGATCAATCTGGATAAGAGCGTCAGCCAGATGACATAAATGTAAAATAACCTTCAAATGTGTCTGTTAGCCTTCTTTTGTCCCGTGACAAAAACTGAAAAGTTATGAATTACTGACTTTGTTGATGGTTTAAACTCTGCATATGGACCTAAATCTCCAGTCAGGCCACAAACGCTGGTTAATTTGTGTAATTAAACTGTGATAAATGCAAGTAGATAAATTATATCATGTTACAAGAGTACGCGCTACATCAGGCTGCGTTTATTCATTCAATAAAGCCTCGTTTATATAAAACTCAGAGCTCTGTTCGATGGGCTCATGGGTCGCGCCCATGATATTCAATTTTACCGATTTCTCACTGACTTATAACGGAACCAAATAACCTGCCTCAAGTTTGCATCCGTAATGGCCACCATTAATGTCTGTTGCTTAGTAACGAAAGACAGTGTTCACTGGAAATTATGAATGCACTGAGGGAGCCTGCAGCGTCCTTAAAATGATGCCGGAATTACATTTTCATGATTCAGACAAAGGGAACATACTCCCTGGCACTCTAATATGCAAATAGGAATATGTTTAAATTAAAACGTCAATTATCAGCTCACATAATACCTTCATCTTAAGTTGTTAACCTAAAACCTAAAACCTTTTTTTTATTATTATTTGACAATCATCTCATGAGTTTTCGTTCTTTGTGCATTTGTGTGTCTTTAAAGAATACGAATGCCTGAAAGTCCGCTCACACTCCGAGCAGTAATACGGTTTTTCCCCGGTGTGAATGCGCTGGTGTCGTCTGAGATGACCCAGCACAGTAAACGTCTTCCCACAGTCTGAACAGGAATACGGTCTCTCTCCGGTGTGAACGCGCTGGTGTGCCAGAAGAGGACCTACTTCATTGAACCTCTTCCCACACTCTGAGCACTGATGCGGTTTCTCTCCAGTGTGAATGCGCTGGTGTGCTTGGAGATGACCCAGCTGGTTAAAACTCTTCCCACATTCTGGACACCGATGTGGTTTTTCTCCAGTGTGAATGCGCTGGTGTGTTTGAAGATGATGCCGTTCCTTAAAACTCTTTCCACACTCCGAACAGCAATGCGGTTTCTCTCCGGTATGAACGTACTGGTGAACTTGTAGATGATGCTTTCGATTAAAACTCTTCCCACACTCTGTGCACTGATACGGTTTCTCTCCTGTGTGAATGCGTCGATGCGTTCGGAGACTACTCGGCGCACAAAAACTCTTTCCACATTCCGGGCACTGGAACGGTTTCTCTCCTGTGTGATCGCGCTGGTGTAGCTGTAGGGTAGACGGTTTTGGGAAACCCTTCCCGCAGTCTGAGCAGAGATGAGTTCTCTTCATTTCTGAACATTCCTGCAGGTGGCTGTGAGGAGCGTTCGTGTGAAGAGGACCAGGCGAGGTGTCCTGAGTGCAGGAGCTCATTACGGATTCCATATTCTCACAGTTCCTCACTGCAATGAACCCTGTTGTGGCGTTTCCTGTGTTTGTAGAGGTAAATTTAAACTGTGCAGGTAAATGGACACTATGAGCCGATGATGACTTGGAACAGGACACCATTCTGTAGGAGAAAATGAGAAATGCAGTTTGACAGTGCGACACGATGACTGCATCTATCTTTTTTTGCAATAAATATTAACACTTCAAAACGTTTGTCAATGTAGGTTACAGAAACAGACACAGCTGGTAATACTGTGTCTAAATTTTTTTTTGTGAAAAAATTGCTTGTAGTAGATGTTCTTGAACAAGTTTTTTTTATATTTGTAATTAAAAGTCATGTGTGTGTGGTGGGGGCAGTATTTCCCTGTATTTTTCAAAAAAACTATAGTGGGATGAACTGGAATTAAGAATACTGTGACAGCGCCCTCTGCTGTTTAACTGCTCTGCAAAATTTGTCTGCCTATCTTGGGGTTTGTCCTCGGCCCAGATCTGGCCCAACTACACTGTAGGTCTGTACCATTCCTGACAGACCTGGCTCACAAATATAGACACAAGGCAAAACAATGCACAGCCCGCATGCCTAACATCTGTCAGGTGAACCAACACTCATGTATGAAGGCCAGAATCATCCCAGAACTGTCTGGTCTCTGGGCCCAAAGCTTTAGCCAGTCACACTGTTTGACTTTGTCTCCGTGTTATTCACCACCATCACTATAATATTTTAGATTGTAGAGTTTCCATCAACACTAACATACAAATGATTGTGTCTGCAGTGTCGGAGATATATGAACCAGAGTTTTAAAAAAGTTAATGCGGCTGCTTCTCCCTTCAGTAGTGTCTTAGGTTTAATGACACCGGGATCGAGAGTTTGATCCCTCCTTTGCCCCTTTATTCTTGAGCCTCTTATCTCTCTTGTATTTTGAGTTCCCGTTAAAGCCTTTCCCTCTCACTGACCTCGGGCTACCTCTCTGTGAGAAAACAGAGAGATCACATGTTGCTCTGCAGAACAGTTCATGGCTGCTATATGCAGAACCATAGATCCTTCAACTTGTACACTCTGTCCTGCACAAGAGGGAGACAAGCATGAAGAGGAGGGGGCAGCGCAACCGCCGGCCCCTCCCTTGCTGACTTCCTGCTTCATGTCATTCGAGTCTGAGACCATTGCAGGGTTCACATCAGACTTACTAACTAAGGCTGCCAGCTTAGTTAACCCTTGTTTGACCAACGGAGGAGGAGACGAACTACCCTGCTTCAGAGCTTTAGGTGTCCTACTAAGTTCTGTTCCATGCGACTTATCCCACACCTTTTTTGCTTTTTCCCAAGCCAACCATGATTTCTCCATATAATCATAATCCCAGTTAGGATTCCCATAACCTCCATGAATCAACCAGTAAGTTAAACCTAGCTTCTCTTGCTTAAATGAGCCAGTTCTTGCATATAAGTCCTGTACACTCAGTCCACCCAGCCAAACAATCGATATAAGGATCGCAATGTGAGCCCAAATTACAACGTTCAAGCCAATCCTTTGGCGTTTCCCCTGCTTTAGGTTTAACATAACTAACACCAGACCCCATGGTTCACAGGCAGTATGTTAAATGGTTAATAAATACACACAAAACACAGACAAGAACGAAAACACACACGGCACACCAAACGACAAAAATGATAACAATGAATGACTCGAAGGAGGGAGGCTTCAGGTTCACAAACACTGCATGTACTCAGCTTAACCCAGGCATGAAAATGGAAAAAAACAAAAAAAAACTAAACAGTAAACCAGTCCAATTTGGACAAGGAGTGATCCTCTCCTTTCTCTCAGTGTGCACAAAACAACCCTTTCCTGCACGGGGCGGAATCCCAGCCTGCCCGTGTCAAGAGAAACTCAGCTCCGCTTACAGCGGGGGCTTCTTATGCCTTTACAGGGTTATGTAATACATTCAGACATTAACCATGAGATGCTGTGCGAGTAATAAGACAGAAGAAGAAAAAAAAGTCTTAATTACCAACACAGCATCCCACTTCTGACACCAGGTTGTTAGAACCGTTTGATCCTGTTTTAGGTTCTAGGGTTCGACCTCAATACCAAAGTTGTGAATTTAGCCAGAAGCCCTCCGTCCTTCTAAGAGTCTAGCCGGCTGGGGGGAAACTCAAATGACCACAGAGACAATGCCTGTACTCAGAAAGTCTCTCCCCTTTATTAATCAGAATAGCAGAGTTTATATACACAAAAATGGCATGACCATCGCGCGATCATGTGACAAGACAACAGAGGGAGATGATTGGATGAAATAGAGATTTAGGTGGACAAGGGCCCCCAAGGATGTTTATAACGTCCAGGAACATGGAGCCTAAACAACAGATAGTGTTAGAACATTGCTAACCAGATATCATTGTCACTATGGGTTACAACTAACCATATGAACACAAGAGCATAAGCTGAGGCCTCTGTGTGACGCAAGCCCTAAGGCCTTATGCGTACCATAGGCCTGAACCCCACAGGTCATGATATAGTCATGGACCCAGGATTGTGCATTGATCAGTATGCGCTGACATTAGGATCTAACATACACATACATACATATATATACACATACACACACACACACACCACTTTATTAGGTACCCCTTGTTACTAGTAAAAGGTTGGACCCCCTTTTGCCTTCAGAACTGCCTTAATTGTGCTGGAAAGGTGCTGGAAACGTTCCTCAGAGATTCTGGTTGGTTATTTGAGCTCCTGTTGTCTTTCTATCATCTGGAACCAGTCTGCCCATTCTCCTCTGACCTCTCACATCAACAAGGCATTTTCGTCCACACAACTGACCTCTCACTGGATATTTCCTCTTTTTCGGACCGTTCTCTGTAAACCCTAGAGATGGTTGTGCGTGAACATCCCAGTAGATCAGCAGTTTCTGAAATACTCAGATCAGCCCGTCTGGCACTAACAACCACACCACATTCAAAGTCACTGAAATCCCCTTTCTTCCCCGTTCTGATGCTCGGTCTGCACTTCAGCAAGTTGTCTTGACCACCTCTACATGCCTAAATGCACTGAGTTGCAGCCATGTGATTGGCTGATTAGCTAATTGAGTCAACTAATTATATACATATACATACATACATACATACATACATTTCATATATATATATATATATATATATATATATATATATATATATATATATATATATATATATACATACACACACATATACACACACACATACATATACATACACACACACACACACACATTATTTGTGTGAAACATCCCATGTCTCAGCACGTCCTGCCAGTTGTCACTTCTTCAGCTTGCTTTACCCTATAAATATCTAACATTGTGCTTATTCTTTGACCGTCAGTCATGTTTTACTTTCTCTAACCACTCACATCCAGAAAGGCTCTCCTGACCAACATTACACTGAGTGTCTCTGAACATTGATGCCTGTCTTTTATTCTGATACACCGCCCGACCCTTTAACCCAAGTCACTGCTGTGTAATGGCACTGTTCTATGGTTCTCTGCCTGTATCTGCCTCTCCCAGTAAACACAAATAGTTTCATGAAAGGACTTCATTGCATTTATTAGTGTGAGTAATCAGTGTAGGTTATAAACAGGATCATCTGACTAAGGCATTTCTCTCACACAGGACAGGTCCAGCTCTCTGTTACAACCATCAGCACACACGCCTTCGAACAGTGAAGATTAACTTGACAGCTTCTTGCTGGAATTTTCCCGGGCCACCTTAAATTGTGCAGCAGGCTTTCTGGCGCCTCTTGCGTTTTAACAGCAGCTTACACCCCATTTAAGGTGGAACGGGAAATTCTACCAGGACGCTGGTGAATAAGAAACTGACATATTTCTATTTTCTCCCACATTTGCAATACATTAGGATGTCATAGCATTTAATGTATTGCCTGTTCGCACTTCTCTAACTCCATAATTCAAGTGAGGCGCAGCAATAAGGCGGATAAAACAGTGTAAACAGAGTAAAATAAGTACAAATTGTAAACAGTGAACGGTGTAAAAAGAGCACAGTGTATACTAAGACTGTAAACCAAGACTGTAAAGTGTAAAGAGTGTAATCAGACTGTAGCCTATGGTTTTACCTTCAGCAGCTCCTGGCTCTCCACTGCAGAAGCGTGTGCTCCTGATCTTCTTCCCCGCTTTACTGCTGTTGTTGTTGTAGAAATAGCGCCCCCACCTGGACTGCGGGTGCATCATACACTGTTAGAAATAAAGGCACCATGCAGGAACATGATTGGTTCATTAAGGTACAACCAGTGTAAATGTGGTTACCAATACCAAAGCTGTGAACTTAAGCAAGAAGCCCTCCGTCTTCCTGAGCCTTCAGCTCAAATAACCACAGAGAGGAGTCTGTAATCAGAAGGCCTCCTGTTTATTGATCAGAATAGCAGAGAATATATATATATATACATTGAGAAGAAAAGGGGAGACATACATAAAAATGGCATGAGCATCACGTGATCATGCGACAAGACAATAAAGAGAGAGGATTGGATGAAATAGAGTTATAAGTGGACAAGGGACCCAAGGACGTTTATGACATCTGGGTACATGGATCCTAAACAAGAGATAAGTCTTAGAACATTGCTGATTGGATATCGCTGTCACTATGAGTTACAACTAACCATATGAACGCACAATCATAAGCTAAGGCCTCTGTATGACGCAAGCCCTAAGGCCTTATGCGTACCATAGTCCTGAACCCCATAGGTCATGATATAGTAATGAACCCAAGCAGAGTATTGATCAGGAGCATGCACTGACACTAGGATCTAACATTTATAAACTAATGTTTTGAAACAGAACCAATGAATAAAAGGCCTGGAGGCGAGACGGGGGTTGTGGAGTCAGTACTACTTAGAAAATATAATTTCAGTGGATTACGGTTCAGTTATGTTCCCTGACTGAAGGTACTGAGATGTACCCTTGAGGGTCCCACCCCAGTGACAAGAAGGATACTGCCCCAGGGACAGCGTCGTACCTTTTTTCTGAGAGTGTATGATCCTGTCCTTTAATCCTCTGCGAAGCACTTTAAGCTGCATTACAAGCATTTTAGGTCAGGATATTAGTTTATTGTTAGGAATACATTAAGAATAAGACGTAAAAACGCACAACTTATTTATTTACTGCTTTGGTTTTATTTGTGATAACAACCATGATGTAATAATTATACAATGTTGTCGACTGAATCACATCAGTTAATTCAATTAATCAATTAATGTTTGAATGATGATTATTATTCATTATAGTCAGAAATTGGCAATGGCATGACAACAGAAAATATCTGCACTGGTTGCCAGTTAAATTTCACATTGAGGACAAAAATCTTTTACTGACATATTAAGCTCTAAACAGCCCCTCAGTACCTGAGTGAACTTCTCTCCTATTATGAACCATCATTTCATCTTAGATCACAAGGTGCTGGATTACTATTAGTACCTAGAATTAATAAAGTTACATCAGGGGGGAGAGCCTTCTCATACCAAGCCCCCCAGCTTTGGAATAATCTTCCAGTCAGTGTTCAGGACTCAGCCTCAGTCTTTAAGTCTAGGCTAAGAACCCACTTGTTTAGTCGAGTCTTTGGTAAATAGTTTTTCCTGTTAGCTCAAAGGCCCAGATCTGGGGGCTCATGGTATTAAGGTATGGGAGTGTTGGTGCTGTCGTCTCGCTGCTCTCACTCACTCACTCACTCAGGTTTGTTGACAGTGGAGCAGTGGAGTGCTGACATCTCAGGCAGCCTCATGTCTCTGTTACCTTCTGGTTTCTCCCTTTAGTTAAGCTGTAAAAGCTCAGCCTGCCGGAGTCTCTACTGCTCTCTGTTAACACTGAATACTGTAATCAGTCTGTATTAACAGAACTAACTCACTGTGTGTTTCTTTGCTGAGTTAAACAGCTGCCCACTCTGTATATTTGATGCAGTTCCTTATCTACTCTGGTTGGGTGCCCAATGCTCACCAGCCTTCTGGAATAGTTTGACCACCATGGAGCTTCTCGGTGAACAACACTGTGCAAACCTCACCTGCCTGAACTGACCTTTCTGATGCTGCTTCTGCTGACTAATGATATCCGTCTGCGGCAGTCAGAGGTAACTAAGGCTAATATCAGAGAGGTGGTTAAACAGGCCCAGACGATGTCCGATGCCGTAATCTGCTGTGGCCCCATCCCAATGCGGCGCGGCGCTGAGGCCTACAGTAGGCTTACGGCGTTAAACCGCTGGATGTCCAAGTGGTGTTCCGAAAATCAAGTGGGCTTTATAGATAATTGGTTACGATTTGAGGGCAAGCCTGGTCTTATAGGTAGGGATGGTGTCCACCCCACGCGGGAGGGTGCTGCCTTACTTTCGTGCAATCTAAAACTTGGACTACTTAATATAAGATCATTAAACTCTAAAGCAGTCGTCGTAAATGAAATTATAAGCGATCATAAATTTGACTTTTTCTGTCTTACTGAAACGTGGGTTAGACGAGATGAATATTTAGCTTTAAATGAATCCACGCCTGTAGGCTATAATTATGCACATAGGCCAAGACTAACAGGCAAGGGAGGTGGAGTCTGTGTAATATACCAAAATACTCTCGATATTAGTCAGAAATAATGCGACACTTTGACTTCCTTTGAGGTCCTCTCTATTCACGTCACAAATCCGGTCACAAAAAAGAAGGCGTTCTCATTATTTAACATTTACAGACCACCAGGGTCCTACTCTGAATTTATAAAAGAATTTAGTGACTTCGCTGCAAACCTGGCTGTGTGTAATGATAAAGTAATAATTGTAGGAGATTTTAATATTCACTTTGAGAAGGTAGACGACCCATTAAAAAGGGCATTTACCTCAATCCTAGACTCTGTTGGTTTTACCCAAAATGTAACAGGGCCGACACACTACTGTAGTCATACGTTAGATTTAGTTTTGATACTAGGTCTTAACATAGACAAGCTTAATATCTTACCGCAAACCACAGCGATCTCCGACCATTACTTAATTTCATATGAGCTACGATTTAGCCATAACATATATACGTCCCCTCGTTATTCAACAAAGCGCACAATAAAACCATCTACCGCCCTACAATTTATAGAAAATCTCCCAGAGTTATCAACCCCAGTCTCCACTCCATCAGATCCAATTGAACTAGATTTACTAACCGATTATTTAGAAAATACCTTACGATCCACCTTAGAAAATGTGGCCCCACTTAAAATAAAAAGAATAAGGCAGAAAAAGTTTGCCCCGTGGTACAACGATAAAACCTGTACCTTAAAACAAACAGCTCGGAAATTAGAGCGGAAATGGCGTCATACCAAACTAGAAGTGTTCCACACTGCCTGGAAGGACAGCCTTATAGAGTATAGAAATGCTCTCACTGAAGCTCGCTCAGCATATCTGGCCTCGCTGATCGAGAATAATAAGTATAATCCTAGAGTTCTGTTTAATGTGATTTCCCAAATCACACAAAATCAGGCAGGTAATGAACCAGAAATCCCAGCAACCCTCACCAGTGAAGTTTTTATGGACTTCTTTAATAATAAAATTGATAATATTAGACAACAAATTCAACCCACAGTATCAAATTCAAATCCAGCTTTGCTGCCATCTGACTTGGCTGATATAGAACAAAACACAGCTGTAGAAAAGTGTCTGGAAACCTTTTACCCACTCCCACAGCTGGAGCTAGAGAAGATTATCTCCTCTGCAAATTGCACAACCTGCACACTCGATGCAATTCCATCAAAATTACTCAAAGAAGTACTGCCAGTTATTATAAACCCTATCTCAACTATTGTAAACTCATCCCTTAGTCTGGGCCATGTACCCAAAGCTTTTAAACTTGCTGTTATCAAACCTCTGATCAAGAAACCAAATCTTGATGTCACCGTTTTGTCCAATTACAGGCCGGTTTCTAACTTACCGTTTATATCTAAGATCTTAGAAAAAGCTGTGGCCCAACAACTTAGTTCATATCTACACAAGAACCATATATATGAAAAATTTCAGTCTGGATTCAGGCCACACCATAGCACTGAGACGGCTCTAGTTAAGATAACTAATGATCTTCTTCTTGCCTCTGATCAAGGTTACATATCTCTCTTAGTGCTACTTGACCTTAGCGCGGCTTTTGATACAATAGACCACAATATTCTCCTAGAAAGGTTAGAAAACATGGTTGGAATCACAGGGACAGCCCTATCATGGTTCAGATCTTACCTATCAGAACGTTATCAGTTCGTTAGGGTAAACAATTTATCTTCCACTTATTCAAAAGTGAGATTTGGAATTCCGCAGGGGTCTATATTAGGACCATTACTATTTACACTATACATGTTACCGTTAGGCACAGTTATAAGTAATCATGGCGTAAACTTTCATTGTTATGCAGACGATACTCAACTGTACATATCAGCCAAGCCTGATGACCAACACAGGTTAAAGAAAATGGAGGACTGTGTAAAAGACGTGAAAGGCTGGATGTTACGGAACTTCCTCCTATTAAACAGTAACAAAACGGAGGTTCTCCTTCTGGGTCCAAAATTAGCAAGAAGTAAATCACCAGATTTAATCTTAAATCTCGCCGACTTTCCAGCCGCACCTGGACTAGCAGCAAAAAATCTCGGCGTTATAATAGATTCAGATTTATCATTCGATCAACACATATGCAGCATCACTAGAACAGCTTTTCTACATCTTCGCAACATTGCCAAGATCAGAAATGCCCTGTCCCTGCGTGATGCAGAAACACTAGTACATGCCTTTATTACTTCTAGGCTAGACTACTGTAATGCGCTACTGTCAGGATGTACGAGCAGGAATTTAAACAAACTCCAACTAGTCCAAAACGCCACAGCCAGGGTCCTCACTAAAACTAGATTTGATCATATCAGTCCAGTGCTATCATCACTTCATTGGCTACCTATTAAATTCCGTATTGATTATAAAATCCTTTTACTGACTTATAAAGCCCTACATGGTCTTGCCCCTGAATACCTGCAAGACCTTATTTCTCATTATGAGCCATCACGACCACTCAGATCACAGAGCGCTGGCTTATTAATAGTCCCCAGAATTCAGAAGGTTTCAGCTGGGGGAAGAGCTTTTTCTTATAAAGCCCCCAAACTCTGGAATGATCTCCCAGAAACTGTTCGGGACTCAGACACAGTCTCAATCTTTAAGACTAGGCTGAAAACACACTTGTTCAGTTTAGCTTTTGGTAGGTAATGTTCCCCCTTAGATAAAGGCAGCAGATCCAGGGATCCATGGACACAGGGAATTATAGTAAACTGAGACGCTGGTGCTGTCGTCCCGCTGCTCGCACGCGGTCACTCAGGTTTGTGGACGGTGGAGCGGAGGGATGCCGAACTGTTTCAGAGTGCTGTCGTGTCTGTGTGTCCTTCTGGTTCTCTTCTCTTAGTTAAGCTGTCATAGTCAGATCTGCCGGAGTCGTTAGCCACACTCTGGAAATGTTTACATTCCCTGTTTATGTACAAACGGATAGAACAAAACTAATCCCATTTACCTGCTTTTTTTCCGAGTATACAACCGCCCACATGTCCAGCTGGACACTGAAGGACGACTGACTGCCGAGCCCCCCTGCTACCCACTTCAGACCAGCTGCCCACGCCTCAGCTACCACCAACCACCTTGGATGAGCTGCCCACCCTACCCTGATGTTCTCATAGACTCCTAGATATTCCTAATATCAATATTACTGCTGATAATATTAGTAGTATAATCACTTGTAGGTAGTTTGACCAGAGGAGGATGGGTCCCCCCTGGTGAGCCTGGTTCCTCCCAAGGTTTCTTCCTCAGTTCTGAGGGAGTTTTTCCTTGCCACTGTTGCCCCTGGCTTGCCCACTGGGGGGTTTCTGTACATTCTGTACATTCTTTCAGTCCTGTGGAAACTTTGTCTTTTCTGAAATCCTGTAAAGCTGCTTTGTGACAACATCCGTTGTAAAAAGCGCTACAAATAAATTTGATTTGATTTGATCTGACTACTGCTTCACCTGTTTTTTTCCCCCATTTCTGTATTTTAATATTTTATACTAACACTGTTTCCTGTCCAGTGTTGACCAGAGGAGAATGGGTTTCCCTTCTGAGTCTTGGTTCCTCTCAAGGTTTCTTCCTCTTGCTCTTAGGGAGATTTTCCTTGTCACTGGCGTCATTGGCGAAGCTCATAAGGGCTCAGACATGGATCTTTCCGTAAAGCTGCTTCATGAGACTGCCTGTAGAATAAATTAGTTCTGGGGCCAAATCATGGGGCTGTAAAAGGGCGTGCAAAACCACATCTGGGCACCTTTCACACTGAACAAAGTCACATTCCAGAGAACAATTGAAAAGACTGAATAAATGCATTCTATGGCACCTTAAAAGCTGATATATTTTCTGATTGTTATCACCATACTGAGAATAATTGGTGAAAATAATAATAAATTTATTTACATAACAACTGCATATGTTTACAATGTGGTTTATGACAAAATGTATCAAAAAAAAGGAAAGAAAGAATTAGTCTAACTGTAGAACAGACAATGAGACACAACAAAAAACTGAAACAGGAAAAAAAATATAACAAAGTTAGAAGTTTCCTAATCACTTCCCAGTTTTACTCAACAAAGTTCAGCTGCTCTGTGTGTGATGTGAACAAAAGTATTGGGACACCTACTCATCACACCTACAGGAGCTTTTATGAATCCCATTCTACCATAATCAGTTGGGTGCCCACTGCTCACCAGTCTTTTGGACTTATTTGACCACCATGGAGCTTCTCGCTGTACAACGCTGTGCAAACCTCACCTGCATTAACTGACTTTCTTGCTTGAATCCCATTCTACCATAATATGGAATTGGTCCCCCTTTGCAGCTAAAACAGCCTCCACCCTTCTGGGAAGCTTCATACAAGATTTTGGAGAGTGATTGTGGCAATTTTTGTCCATTCATCCAGAAGAGCATTTGTGAGGTCAGACACTGATGTTGGATGAAAAGGCCTGGCTCACAATCTCTGTTCTTGTTCATCCCAAAGATGTTTGTTGGGGTTGAGGTCAGGGCTCTGTGAGGTCCAGTCAAGCTCTTCCACACCAAACTCACCCAGCAAGGCCTTTATGGACTTTGCTTTGGCACTGGGGCTCAGTCATGCTGGAACAGAAAAAGTTCTTCCCCAAACTGCTCCCACAAAGTTGGAAGTGTACAATTGTCAAAGTGTCTTGGTGCTGAAGCAATAAGATTTCCCTTTGCTGGAACTAAGGGTTCAAGGCCAACCCCTGATAAACAACCCCATTCCATTATCCCTCCTCCACCAAACTTTACAGCTGGCACAGTGACGTCAAGCAGGTAACGTTCTCCTGCATTCGCCAAACCCAGACTCGTCCATCAGACTGACAGATAGAGAAATGTGATTTCATTACACAGAATACGCTTCCACTGCTCCAGAGTCCAGTGACGCTGTCTTTTTACTCCATCCAACATTTGGTGTTGTAATTGGTGACGTAAGGCTTGTATGCAGCTGCTCAGCCATGGAAACCCTGCCATGAAGTTCCTGGCACTCAGTTTTTGTGATGGTGTTGATGCCAGAGGAGGTTTGAACTCCACAGTTATTGAGTCAAGTTGGTGACTTTTATGCTCTATGCCTCTCAGCACTCGATGACCTGCCAGTGTCAGACCTAATTTTATGTGGTCTGACACTTCATGGCTGAGATATTGTGGTTCCTAAATACTTCCACTTATCAGTAATACCACTCACAGTTGATTGTCAACTTCTTGTTGTAACAGTGGCCTCCTATTACAGCACCATGCTCAAATCCAGTGTGTTCTTTAAAACGACCCATTCTTTCACAAACATTTTATTTTTAAATGGTTCCTTGCATGGTGAAATGGTTCTTCAGACTGATGGCAAATGTGTTGTTCATTCTTTAAAAAGATGGTTCTTCAAGGATTCCTTAGTAAAGAAAATAGTTCTGTATAGAACGATGAACACTCAAAGAACCATTTGCATGCTTAAATGTGGTTTTTTTTTTGCATTTTGTGTTTTTTATTTTGCATTGTGAATGGGTTATTTAGATTGATAAAGAATGTGTTGTTGATGGTTCTATATAGAACCTCTTTGAAAAGGGTTCTATGTAGCACCAAAAGATGTTCTGCTATAGTTACAATATCAAGCTTTAAATAATACATTAACTTTTTTTTTTGGTGCTAAATAGAAACCTATGCAACACCTACTCTATCAATCAAATAACTATTTAACTATACAGGCTATACAGAGCGTCTCCCTTGAAGAATCATCTTTTTTAAGAGTGTAGTGAAAGAAAAATGTAGAACTTGCACTAAAGTAAGTTTTAGTAATGAGAGTGCCGTGTTTAGTCTCTTCCCACCTCTGTAGAGCAGTTTCCATTCAGAAACAGCATCATGTCTAAAAGTTCTGGCGGCAGGACGCTTCGTCGGCTGGACATCAGTTGTGACTTTTGTACGTCAAATGCTCGGTCCAGCGGGACGGCCGTGGTGACGATGTTAAGGTACTCTGGGGCAAAGCTGGCCAGTCTTTTATAGTTATATCTCCAGAAACTCAGTGGGTTCCCCTCCCGTGGAAGCTGAGCCATTTTAATGTAGTTTTCCAACTCCCCAAAATTACTTTTGTGGAGAGAGGCTTCAGTAACTGGAAGATTTTCAGCTTTCGCTATCAGATACATCTCATCTAAGAACTTCTCCTTGAAGCTCTTAGCAATCACAGGATCAGACAACACAAAGTGTTTATATCTCGGGTCCAGAGCTGTGCTCATGGTCAGCCAGTCTGCGGGTCTAAACTGATCAGAACACAAGTGTTTGGCCAGTAACTGGGCCACATCGTTCTCCTTCTGCTCCTTAAGCTTCCTCTTCAGTTTTTCCAAACATGGAATGATATTGGAAGCTGAGCAGTGCTGATCTCTTTTCATCGCTTCTGTGACTTCTTTGAAAAGGCAGAGAGCTTTTATTATGTCACGCATAACATTCCTGTCATCTTCGTTCAACACCAATCTCAACTTGTCCGTCTCAATGAGAGCTTCTTTTAGAGCTTCATGCTGCTCTGAGATTCTCTCCAGCATGCTCAGCGTTGAAAGCCATGCATTGCCTTTAGCAGTGATCAGGCTCTGTCGAGGTAAATCCAACTTAATCTGAGCCTCTCTGAGCTTCTTTCCTGCTTCTGCATTAAAGCAGAAAAAATGTGCAACATCACAGCAGCGCTTCAACACCTTCCCAACAGAAGCATGTTTCGTGATCTGCCTCACCACTTTGTCCAGAGTTTTGGCAAAACAAGATAAATGCTTCCACCCAACTTTTTGGACCGCCATGTCCAGGTTGTTCGCATTAGTTACGACCACATGGACCTTCTTCTCAATGCCCCACCTGGCCGCTATTTTGTATAGTTGGTTGATGTTACTATCACTTGAAGATTTCTCAGGTACCAGTGTGGTTTCCAAAACAAATGACTCCTGCTTCCAGGATTTGTTGATTAAGTGACAAGTCACTGTTAGGAACTGCACAGCCTTTGAATTCCAGAAGTCACAGGCCAGAGTAACGCTTTTTGTGGCTTCTAATGCTTTCCTCACCTTCTCCTTCGTTTGGTCAAACATTTGGACCATCTCTGAATAAACGTCAGCAGCGCTCGGTGGGTTTTTGTGTCCCAAAGACCTCATGAGATCCAAGAAGCCCTTTTCTTCTACAATAGTGTAAAGATGTAGGTCACAGATGATCATCTTCAGCCAAAGGGACAGCTGAGGACCTGAGGAAAAAGTTGCATTCAGTCTATTTTGTATTTCATAAATCAATTTTCCATTAATTGTACCAGTAGGAAGCATGATTTTGTATTTTTAGTGAGATAACTGTAATCAATGAGGTAAGGTCATTTTTGAGATAAAAATGACCAAGTGGACTAGGTTGGTAGGAGTCTGATTGGATGCGCCTCTTGACCTTCTACTACATGGTGCTTCTCCATGCTGTTGTGTTCTTTTTGTTTTAGTTTGAGAGTTTGAGAGGTTAGAATTTGCTTCTGTGTTCCAACTGTATCTAGTAAGGCTGGGCTGGCTGGGTTTTGGGGTTTTCTGAACCCATAGAAACCTAAAATTTCAGGGAAATTCTTTTGGTATTTTTGTCAGTTACAATCACAATTGCAATTATAAAGTATTTACATGTTACACATACCACATATTGGAGACCCTGGGCTACTCAGATATGCTATTTGTTTGACATGTAAACGCTATCAGAAATCTGATGCCTAAAGAAAGGCTTTATTTTTACTTGAGTTTCATATTTAATATCATATATTTTTAATACTCAAAATCAGTGTAAACTGAAAGCCCTTTGTTTATAAGATGAAGGCTAAAAGCAGAGGTGTAATATAACAGTAGCGAATGGGTTGTGAGTGATTTTGGAGCTGATCTCTGGCTGATGGACGGTCACAGGTGAGTGAAATCACTCTGGCTTGTAAGGGCAGAGTCTGATCTGATGTGTGAATCATGGCACTCTTTTAACCTTTTGTTGGAATATGAAGGCCAAACCGCAGAGCAATAACATCAGGATTTTAGGTCATTTTCTGAGCCAAATTACTCTCTGATGCTGACGTCCCATCTCGATTATGTGAGATTATGCTTGCTAGTTAGGGGTGGGTCTGCTGAGTGTCCTGTTTGTGGATTATGTTTGTGTCTTAAACCATTCTGAAGTTATGAAGAATAGAACTACGCATATTTGGGTCTCTGGCTAAGTGGAGTCACTTTATTTAATTAAGTCAAGGTAACTTTTAATGAGTTTATTTGAGTCATGTGCTGATTTTAGCAGCTATAGCGATTGAAAGTCTCTATTTTATTGTAGAATGAAAGCATGCTGGATTTCCCTGTTTGTTTCTTTATTTTCTTTCATTTCATTCCTCGGCCAAGCCCCACTCTGTATTGTGCCCAGTGCGGCCAGCACGCTATTGTTGGCCATTTTGCAGCAGTTGTAACTCAGGTCACATCTCACTACCCCCACTCTCCCTCAGTTCCTGCTCACTTGCACAAACTCAGCCCCGCCCTCAACAATGAGAGTCCTTAGAAGAATAAATCCAGCAGGTAACTGCTTAAGAAAACATAACTGAAAGCTAACATGTCCTAACATTTCTTGAACACACTACAATAGTGAGAAAACATGCTCTGCTCTCTAAGTCTATTTCTAACACAGACATGGAACAGAAGAAAGCTAACTGTGGTGGAGATTAATTATAATGTAATTCATTGTAATTGGTTCAAGTTAGACAGTTGGGAGACCTTTTCTCTACCCCTAGCAATTAGTGTTCTCATTTTGAGCTCAAAGCATTTTGAGCTCAAATGATGTTGCATTAGTGGCAGTTTGAAAAGATGTGGTGGAGTTTTGAAGTAAGCACAGGCTAACCCATCCTCCTAGCTTAGTAGGACTGTGTGATAGAAGGAGACCTAACTAACAAGAGGGCATTCTGGAGGTCTGGTGAGAATAGCCTTGCATCAGTACGTCCCTCATGTTACAGCTTGCATAGCAATTAGTCACTGAGCTGAGTCATAGATCTCAAAAATCGAAAGGCCAAAAAACAGATCATGTGGTTTCCTCGTGGCCAGTTTGCTGGAGAAATAAGTGCAATTCTGGTCATATTCATGTAAACATTGCACAAATATTACATTGTGCTATGTGTTATCACATGACATGATAAACTACTCCAAACTCTGCCTACTGACAGGTTTCAAATAGAGGCCACAAAGCATGTTACTGCTGTGAACCTAAGCTCTGGGAAAACAAAGGGGAGCCTTTGAGAAGGCAGCCAAAACAGGCTAAATAAGAACAGCATGAGGAATGCACTGCAATGGAGGTCGTGCAGCGTATCCAGGCTGCCATCACAATGTGCAGCTGGCCAGACTGCAGTGCTGGCTGCAGATGAGGCGAAGGCCAGTCTGAATGGACCCCCACCACGGTCCAGATATGCCTGCCATTCCCAGTGGGAGTGTTTGACGGAACATGATGAAATGTAATACTGGCACTAGAAGATCTGGCTGGTGTTATTTGGCAGCATTAGAACTGTGGAGGACTGTACACTAGGACAGTGGGCATTGCCAAGGTACTTTAGTACTCATTTAACCATTCAGGCCATCTGTATTCAAATACTAAAATCATTAAATCTCAAATATCTAAATCAGATATGACGGTAAAACCAGTGAATGCCAGGGTTTTTTGCTACAGCATTCACTGTTGATTATTCACAATGCTTCCAAGTTTCTCATACATGCATCAAATATTGCATTATTTTCTCACTGCTCATGGCCAAGGAAGGACAGAGAGTGGAGACACCGGTAACCAGTCAGCAGCTTATCGTCACTTAAATTTCACACCTTAGCAGCTCAGTCAGAGCGGAATTAAAGTGCCCTAATACCATTTTAGTGCCAAAGATTTCACACAGAGCTCCAAAATGAGATTGCCTCTTGCAACAATGCCCTGACCCTAGACCAGCTTTTCTCCCTCTCAATCTGGCCTCTCAACAGGAAAGAAACACACATATGCAGAATGGGTTGTGTCTGCATTGTGGAGCAGCCTGGAATCTGCTTATCAACTGCCCAATAAGACAATCTCGAATCATGTTGAGTCAGTCCAGGAGTTCTGTGATATCTGCTCCCATATATGAATTATTTCTAACAGACATTAAAGTTCAGTATGAAAATCACTATGTAACTGTTTCAGGATTGATTGTTTCATTGTGGAACATTTATTGTGAGCATACAACGTTCCAGTCTGCTGAGAGTGTCAGAAAAACCCCTGACATTAACAATTGAGTACAATCACAGTGAATGCATTTCCTTGTTTTCCATTGACTGATTCTATTTTTATAGGACTTCTGTGGCTTCACCAACACAATCCTGTTGTCTGCAAGTTGAGAAGTGAAATTATAGGCTGGTCCCCTATATGGTCAGATCTTTGTCTCCAGCTACACTGCAGCTCTACGGCCATAGACAGCTCAGCAGTCCAGGGTGTGGAGAGTGCACCCAAAGCATATCAACATCTGGCAGTAGTCTTAAGTAAAATGGTACTACACTACTTCCACCACATCGACCATGGGACTGTAGCATTGACCTGCTGCCAGGGGATGCTGCTGCCAGGTCCTGTATTTACCCTCTATCCATCAAGGAGAATGCCGCTATGGAGGACTTTAGGCTTCTGCTAGTTTCTTCTTTGTTGCCAAGAAGGATAGAGGGTTGAGACCATGTAACAACAACCATGGACTTAATCAAGTCACAGGTAAGTTTTACTAACCCTGTCTTTTGTGCCAGCCAAAACTGCAAGGGGCACACCTGTTTACTAAGCTGGATCTGAAGAGCACTTACTTATCTTGTACATGTCTAGGAAAGGAACAAGTAGGAGACATGACCACTGGTCACTATGAATCCTGGGTCATCCTGTATGGACTGGCTAACACTCCTGCTGTGTTCCAGTCTTTTGTTGACAAGGTACTTCATTATATGCTCCATTGGTACATGATAGTATACATCAATGACATCCAGGTTTTTGTTCTCCCAGCCTGGTTAAGCACATATATCACATGAGCTCTGTGTTGGTGAGATTCCTGCAATTCACCATGTCTGTTAAAGCTGAGAAGTGCTAATTTCACCTATTCTTTGTCTCCTTCCTGGTGCAAGCCATGCTGGATTGGCCTTGTCCTCAGTTGGTCACCTGCTGCAGATGAGGCATTCAAATGTCTAAAACATAAATTCACTACAACACTCATCCTTCACCAACTAGACTTGTTATGGCCCTTTACTGTGGAGGTGGATGCCTCAGAGGTTGGTGTGCAATCCAAGAAGCTCTTGGAAGAGCCATGAAGACCATCACAACTAGGAATACATCAGGAGGACCAACATCTTCTTGCCAAGCCAAGTGGGTTCTCTTTGTCACTAGGCTCCAATTTTCCGTTTCTTACGGGCCTGAGTACAAGAATTATAAGGCTGATGCCCTCTCCAGAATTCATGACCCAGACCTTGTCACTAACAAGGATAAGCCCATCACTAAGTTCAGCTGCTTGGTCAGTCCAAGTCTCTGGAAAATCTCCACTGCAGCAGTAACTGAACCAGATCCAGTGACAAGTGACCAAACAAAGTACATCTTTCAGAGGTCATACGAGGTAAGCTTATCACTTAGGCCCACACATCAACTGCTACTGGCCATCCAGGTGTAACTAAGACAGCTCAGCTCTTGATCATCATTGGTGGTCTATCCTTCATGCTGATTTTCAGAAGCTTGTTAAGTCATGTTCAGGTTGTGACCAATCCAAGGTCCCTAGACTCTCACTAGCATTAAACTCTTCATGTACACCAATAACCCTGGACACACCTCGTAATGGATATAGACCTCCCAGAATCTGAAGGTAACCAACCATAGTGATGGTGATATATCGGTTCTCTGAAGGATTATATTTGATCCCTCTTCCAGGATCCTTATGGCTCACCAGATAGCTGAGGCTCTATTACAGCGGGTCTTACACTGCCTTGGTCTACCAGAAGACATCTGTGACTGGGATCCTCGGTTTCTTCACAGATATGGGAAGCATTCGTGGAGAGATTGGGGGTGAACATGAGTCTTGCCACAGGACATCATCCCAAGCTAATGGCCAGGTGGAGAGGCTGAACCAGGGGTATTGGTGTAGTTCTTGCCTGTGGTGAATATGCCCAGAACTCCCTGGAGCATTCTTTGTCAAAGTCACTGACTTCCAGTGTTTCTTGGTATACTAGCCATCCCCATTTCCCTGGGCTCTGGCTTGTGAGGACAAACATTAGTGGATGAATGGTTTTGCTGGAGTTGAAGCCAATCACTATCAAAGAGAGACACAGGAATACAGGCTGGAAGAGAGAATATGGCAGACTACAATTGCATCCCCATTTCAGGGTCTCCCCTGCAAGAAGCTGTCCTCACCATCAGTAGAGAATCTGCTTACATAGTAAGGGTTCCCCTGAACTCATAGAAGAGGGGGAACAACTCTAGTATCTGGTTGATTGGTAGGGATATGGTCCACAGAAGTGTTCTTGGGTCACTGCTGAGAATAGTCTTCTTCGTACAGAGGACTCACATCAATGTTGTCCTGATCATCCCAGTCCTGGGCATCATGGACATATAACCAGGTAGAATCATACACAGAGAGGCTCCTGGGGGGGAGAGTTCTGTAGCGCCTCAAACACTCCATCAGCAGTTAGAACCCAGCGCTCCACTTTACCCGTGTAATATTTTACTGTTCTCACTGCAGCTATATATTGTCACCACTTGCTCTGTTCCTTACACAGCATTATATTTATCCATGAGTCTTTGCTCTGCAATTCATTGGTCATTTTCAAGTCTGTTTAATTGCTGTTTGTCAGCATCCTGTTGTCTTTTTAGTGTTAGCATTCCTGGTTGTTTCCTTCCTTCCTAGTTTGTGTTCTGATGGCATCCTTTTTGTCATTTGTTTTTGTTTTATTTGGCACTTGTTTCCATGGTTCAGTGTGCTCTGCCATGTTCACTTCTCTATTCTCTATCTTTGTGTTTATATAATTTTCCTTGTGTATGATGTCGAGTCCTCACCAGGATCTAGTGTTGTACCAGTTAACTGTGATTTCAGCTCATCTGAAGAATCAACCTTGATTACTCATCCAACATAAAAACTTCCAGTTCCCATCATCCATGCTTAACCATATATCTGTTCATTAACTCTTAGACATCCTTGCACATCCTTACTGTACATGGGTGAGTGAGGGTTGGTGACTTCTGAGTTGCTAGAACCCAGAGGTTGCTGAGAAAGGGTTTTCCTGGACCAGGTGTTGGTTGGATGTAGAACTGTTTGTGAGGAGAAAATGCAGCGGCCTTCTCTCTGAATAGAAAGGACTCTGAGCTAGAGGTAAAGGCAGGGTGCTTCAGCAAGGTTGTAGGCCACTACCTCACCCGCAGGACCATGTGCTGTACTGAACTGTGCTCTTTGTAAAAGATCGTTGTGTTTGTTTTGCAACCGGTTTCAGGACACCTGACCACTGGAGGGTATAAGTGTCAGTTTATTATTGCTATTACTAAATGTAGCGCTAGTAGTGCTAGCTAAACCTGCGCTACACTGTTTGCTCTTACATGTACACTCACTGGCCACTTTATTAGGTACACCTTGCTAGTAAAAGGTTGGACCCCCTTTTGCCTTCAGAACTGCCTTAATTCTTCATGGCAGACTTTCAACAAGGTGTTGGTTCCTCAGAGATTTTGGTTGGTTATTTAAGTTCCTGTTGCCTTTCTATCATCTGGAACCAGCCTGCCCATTCTCCTCTGACCTCTCACATCAACAAGGCGTTTTCGTCCACACAACTGCCACTCACTGTTTCCTCTTATTTCCTCTTTCTCGGACCGTTCTCTGTAAACCCTAGAGATGGTTGTGCATGAAAATCCCAGTAGATCAGCAGTTTCTGAAATATTCAGACCAGCCCATCTGGCACCAAAGTCACTGAAATCCCCTTTCTTCCCCGTTCTGATGCTCGGTCTGCACTTCAGCAAGTTGTCTTGACAATCCTCTACATGCCTAAATGCATTGAGTTGCAGCCATGTGATTGGCTGATTAGCGATTTGTGTTAACAAGCAATTGAACAATTGAATTGTACCTAATAAAGTGGCCAGTGAGTTTATGTCTCATATAGCAGAATTTTTGATGTTGTTTCATGTGTACAATATATAAACTGTTCAGTCTTTCTTTGTGTCTGAGTAACCTGCCCTGCAAGTTAACCCATTGTAGGATGATTTTTATGGTTTCGACCTTGGGCTGTTCTGAAGTGAAACACCACATACACTCTAGTGAGCACACACACACACTAGGGGGCAGTGAGCACACTTGCCCAGAGCGGTGGGCAGCCCAATCCGCAGCGCCCGGAGAGCAGTTGGGGGTTAGGTGTCTTGCTCAAGGACACCTCAGTCATGTGCTGTCGGTTCTGGGGATCGAACCGGCGACCTTCCGGTCACAAGGCTGGATCCCTAACCTCCAGCCCACGACTGTAGACAAGGCTACATTGGGGAGATAATGCTAAAAAGTTACATATTTTATTTTATAACTAAAATTAACTGTAATTAATGTTTGGCAAAATCTTACCTGTCTCTGTAACCATTTGTTGTTGTCCTCTCTGCAGTTGGGGGAACATACTGTAATGTTCTCTCTCAGTGAGGTTTCCGTTATCAGCCTTAGGCCTCTTTCCTTTAAAGATTTGATTTACAAGTTATTACAAGCACTCCTCTCCCAGCCCTCAAGCACTGTCCTGCTTCATCAGCTCATCATACTGTCATGGTGAACTTAGTCAAAGCAGGAAAAATGCAATGTTCATAGGATTGCTTTCCAGGCCTAGCACTACAACTGAGTCATGAGAGAGGCTGGGGGGCTCAAAGAAAACAGCAGAAACATCTCGGGTGGAAGATCTACAGTAATCAGTGCAGCATCAGATTCAGTACTACTACTGCTAGACTACTACAGCTGTATGTATATGTAAAGATTAGTGAGTACGATTATTGTTTGGGGGGGGCATTGCCCCTGTAAATGATCCCCTGACTGGGAATTACTGTCCTATCACAGCAGCTCTCTGAAGGTTCTGGATGTTTACCTTTTTGTGCTGTTGGGGGGCTGGGCTGTTCTTCATCACAGAGCCAGTTTCTTTTCCCCAGCATCTTCCTGTAATCCACGTCTTGCAATGGCAGGTCCTTCACTGCAGATTCACAGGGTCATTTGGTTACCAACAGAGTAATATAGTCAGATGTGAATGATTTGCTGTCAGTAACAGATGGACTGCAGTAAGTAACTGTACACCTGCACAGTGTACCTATATAGTAGGTGTTTCCAATAAAATGTCACAAGGAAAGTAAAAGGTAGGAATCTAATAAAGTGATATTTTATTAATCCCACAAACGGGGAAATTCCACCTCCGCTTTTAACCCATCCGTGAAGTGAAACACCACATACATACTAGTGAATAGACACACACACTAGGGGCAGTGAGCACACTTGCCCAGAGCTGTGGGCAGCCCTATCCATGGCGCCCGGGGAGCAATTGTGGGTTAGGTGTCTTGCTCAAGGACACTTCAGTCATGTGCTGTCGATTGAACCGGCAACCATCCGGTCAAAGGGCCAGTTCCCTAACCTCCAGCCCACGACTGCCCCTAGTAAACTGGACACTCAGCATCACATTCAGCTTTGCATGAACTGAAGCTGATTTGAATGCAAATCCTTGTTCAGGACATTTAAAGCCCTTAAAGGCCAAATTCAGTAGATCTTCCTGATCTACCAAAGCATTATAGACATCCAGATCTCTTCACACAGCTGAGGTCACTCGCAGCAAACTCCTACCATTTCTCCAAATCTCTGGAACAGTATTACATAGAATATTAGTTAATAATCTATCTTAACATTATAGAATCTTGGTAGGTGTTTTTAAACCCAGATTAAAAACATGTATGTTTAATATAACATACTCCTAAGAGTGTTGCTGTTCTTTTTCTCCTGTTTGTGCTGTTATTTTTATTTAGAGCTCAGTTTTCTTCATCTTTATAACATTTACTGATATTCCAGTGTGAAGCTCTTTAGGAAAGAGCTATATAAATAAACTGTATTCTTATTCATTATTAATAATCATTTGTTTCCACAGCCTGGTTCATAGAGCTGCATTTCTCACCTCTTTCTGCATTTTCTCTGACAGGACCAACTCTTTTATCAACCAGCTTCCGCCTGAGATCCATGCTGTCACTGAGTCTTCCCTTGGGAGCCTCTGCAGAGTAAAGTTATTGATTCATTCATTGATTATAAATTCACACACATATATTTAAAGATATGTAGCCCCACTAACCAGATATGACAAGTGTCTTTCATTTATTTAACTGAATACAACATGTATAATATTTAGAAGACTTACCAATATAAACTGTCCGCCTAGATGCCATGACGAAATCTGTAGAAGATGAATTATTTCAGTTTAATCGGTGTTTGATCATGTTAACAATATGCATTATTCCACCCGGACCCACAAGGTGCTGTTTTTCTGAACTATATTCAGATTTTAATTGCATGATAAATAAAAGAGTGCAGTGTTAATGACATCCTACCCAAAAGGTCTACCAAACATCTCATTTCTGACCATTTTAAAACAAAAACATTTAGAGGATGAAAACTTACGTGTGGAGCAGATCGTTAGTGTGAGTGCAATGTGGTTGGACAGTCGTTGCTCAGTGCCAACAGTGCGGTCTGGTGGGCGTGGCCTGGAGCTGCAGTTATAGTTTCATTTCAGTCAAAGTGAAAGAGTCCTCAGTGATTATTACCAAATAAGGTGACTCAGCTCTGAAGTGTATTTAGTGGAACCTTTCAGCCGGAAACCTGCATGCGATTCATAGGAAAAGTGCACAGATACGTTTGAAATTCAAATGCTAGGTTTGCATTTTTTCCTGCAGAAGCTGAACCTCCAGCTACCACAGCCGCTCCTGTTTATTCCAGAACGTCTAATTTACAACAAATTTCTCTGTTTTCGTTTCCCCTCTTCAGCCAGGCTTGACTGTTATTCAGCTTGTCGTGTCCTGGTCTTACAGGACATTATTACTGTTATTCAGTCAGTACTGAAACTTTGAAGCTTTGCTGTTATGTACTGCTGTGTAATGTGCCGCTGTCCTGTGTTTACAGTGAAGACTGCGTTAATTCAGTTAATCACTTAATCATAAACCTCTTTGTCTTGTGAAATTTATGTTTTTCCAGAATTCTGAAAAATGTTTCTGTCCAGGACCATTTTTAAGTTTTCATGGTGACTTTGATCTCAGACTAAAATAGCACAAATAGCACATACTGACTCAAAGCTCACAGCTTCAGACTGAAAACGTGTGTTTCCTGAGTGAGATTCAGAGTTGAAATGACAGTTAAGGTGAAAGTGGCTGATGTGATGTGTGGAATCCCCGAGAGCAGAAACAGGCTCAGTCTGCGCTGCTGAATCTCTTTTATTCATTCTTATTATTTTATTTCTGATTCCTCTCTGCTCTGATGAACGCGTCTTTATGCAAATCTTCTTGCTGCAGAGGGTTTTATGAAACTGAAACTGTTGCTCAGCTTTTTTTGGAGTAGATCTTGATTTTGGAAGTCAAAGTTTAACCAAGGACACTGATTGTGATTCAGGTGTGGATGTTCATTTGACTGAACTCGTCAGAAAGTACTGTCAGATACTGTTTAACTGAAAGCAGGTCATTTGTTCCCCAGTTCTGACTCTGACTCAGACTGTGACTCTGATTTCAGATTCTCACTTTAATTATAATACTGATTTTGACTGTGATTCACAATGAGATTTCAGTTCTGATTCTGAGTCTGATTCTGACTATGACTCCACTTCTGACTCTGAATCTGACTCAGATTGTGACTCTGATTTCAGATTCTCAATGTAATTATAATACTGATTTTGACTGTGATTCACGACGGGATTTCAGTTCTGATTCTGACTCTTGACTCGGATTTCTTACTCTGACTGATTCTGACTATATAAATAATATAAATAATCTGCAAATTATTTAAACCATATATTTAATTGCAAATAGTACAAAGACAAGACATCAGATGGTCAAACTGTCCTGGTCTTAGAACATCTGTGGACTAATCTAGAGCCTTTCCATCGTCCACCTGCACTAATCTAGACTCTTTCTATTGTCCACATGGACACATTACGTGCAGAGGAATATTTTAATATGTCAGCTGTGCTTCAGACCCCCACAGGCAGATCTAATCTAGATCCTAGACCCACAGCGGAGAGAGGATGAAATCTGCGAGAGGGTGGGGGGCGGCATGCAGGTTTAATTTGCCTTATGATTAATCCTGATGGAAAAGGTGGAGAGTGGGAGCAGTGACATCCTCACCCATCCCTTCTGTCCTCACCCATTCCTGCTCTGAGAGGACTCGGAGTTCACCTTCCTGAGACATCAATGAGGCCCTGCCTGCTCACAAAGACGTCGAGGAGGCCCTGCCTGCATCCGAGGATGGCGGGGTAACCCTGGCTGCGTCTGCTGCCAGGACAGCCTTCCCTGACATGCTAGCCTCTGTGGCTCGAGACAAGCCAATAATGGAGTCCCTACCCAGAACACAGCTTTGTTCTCTCGCCTGCACTGGGTCTCTCGTCGGGGTGATGTTTGCTCAGGCCATGTTCCCAGGTGAGTTTGGTGATGAGGGTATGTGGCATGCGCCTGTACCAATGACAGCCGTGAGAAGGGGCCCAAACTCTGAACCCAGACAAAACCCCATGAAGACAGTGGGAACAGGATGAAATCCAGGAGGTGGAAGACGACATGTGAGTCCTGATCTCCACCTTCTGGACACTGACCAAGGTAGAACAACGAACTCTCTGTCCCTTTTGGCTCGAGTGCTCACATTGCCCTTAATTAGAGCCAGCTGATACTGATGCTGATGGGTACCTATAAAAAGAGCAGGGGGGGAGGGGTGGGGGGCAGCAGCAGCACTATATTTCTTTTTTCTTCACACTCTGAAATGCTACTTGTTTCAGTTTTAACAAAAAATATGAAATAGTGCTGCTTTAAGTGTTCTATAACCTGTACTAGAAAAGCACTGTGCTGCCCTTTTTATTGATCTGACCAAAGCTTCTTCTAAGTACGTTACAAACAATTGGTTTCAATAATAATGCAATAAACTACGTCTCTGACAGGCAACAGTGTGAGGTGCTGGGTCATTACATATCAGATTTATTACCTGTCATTAAAAGGGTTCTGCAAGGTTCAGTTCTTGGTCCAGTCTGAAAATCAGTGTGGCGCATGAAGAATCATCAGGTTTTCTGCAGTTCAGCACTTTTGAGCGTTTTAATAAAAATAGGATGATTTTATGTGTGAACAGCTGTTCAAAACTGCGTTTGCTGGTCATGCTCCGACTGCGTTTCTGAGCTCAAAAGGAGCAAAAATGGTCACTACTGTAACAGTCAGTACTGAAACTTTGAAGCTTTGCTGTTATGTACTGCTGTGTAATGTGCCGCTGTCCTGTGTTTACAGTAAAGACTGCGTTAATTCAGTTAATCACTTAATCATAAACCTCTTTGTCTTGTGAAATTTATGTTTTTCCAGAATTCTGAAAAATGTTTCTGTCCAGGACCATTTTTAAGATTTCATGGTGACTTTGAGTTCAGAGCAGTTCATCCACATTCACACTGACATCTCAGACTAAAATAGCACAAATAGCACATACTGACTCAAAGCTCACAGCTTCAGACTGAAAACGTGTGTTTCCTGAGTGAGATTCAGAGTTGAAATGACAGTTAAGGTGAAAGTGGCTGATGTGATGTGTGGAATCCCCGAGAGCAGAAATAGGCTCAGTCTGCGCTGCTGAATCTCTTTTATTCATTCTTATTATTTTATTTCTGATTCCTCTCTGCTCTGATGAACGCATCTTTATGCAAATCATCTTGCTGCAGAGGGTTTTATGAAACTGAAACTGTTGCTCAGCTTTTTTTGGAGTAGATCTTCATTTTGGAAGTCAAAGTTTAACCAGGACACTGATTGTGATTCAGGTGTGGATGTTCATTTGACTGAACTCGTCAGAAAGTACTGTCAGATACTGTTTAACTGAAAGCAGGTTGAAGCGGGTCGTGAAGTAAGGAGGCTCACGTTAGTGGAGAATCCCGCGGAGGGAAAACTTTTATTTTACGAGACAAAAACGAAACTTAACTCGCTTCCAAAACAACAACTGAACTACTACCAACTAGTGCCCCCCACCTCGAGTCTCTTAAAGGGCTAGACCCCGTTGAGTGACTTAACGCCTGTCCGTTGCGGATTCGCTCCAGTCGCGAGTAGTAGCCCCTACAAGGTCATTTGTTCCCCAGTTCTGACTCTGACTCAGACTGTGACTCTGATTTCAGATTCTCACTTTAATTATAATACTGATTTTGACTGTGATTCACGATGAGATTTCAGTTCTGATTATGACTCTTGATACTAATTTCTTGCTCTGACTGATTCTGACTCTGATTTTGACTCTGATTCTGACTCAGAATGTGACTCTATTTTCAGATTCTCATTTTAATTCTGATACTGATTTTGACTGTGATTCACTATGAGATTTCAGTTCTGATTCTGAGTCTGATTCTGACTATGACTCCACTTCTGACTCTGAATCTGACTCAGATTGTGACTCTGATTTAAGATTCTCACTTTAATTATAATACTGATTTTGACTGTGATTCACGACGGGATTTCAGTTCTGATTCTGATTCTTGACTCGGATTTCTTACTCTGACTGATTCTGACCCTGATTTTGACTCTGATTCTGACTATGACTCCACCTCTGACTCTGTTTTGATTCTGATTTGGTTTTAAATTAAGGTAACTGTTCATAATAATGTCCAAAAAACAAGAAACACATTACTGGTCACATTACCATCAAGGAACGTACCTGTTGCCCGGATATTGAGCTGTTGGCTGTCGGACTCAGGCCATA
The DNA here is from genome assembly GCF_015220715.1 of Pygocentrus nattereri. Classification (NCBI taxonomy): domain Eukaryota; kingdom Metazoa; phylum Chordata; class Actinopteri; order Characiformes; family Serrasalmidae; genus Pygocentrus; species Pygocentrus nattereri. The sequence continues at coordinate 36,462,860 of NC_051223.1, forward strand.
TTATTTATCACACAAGTATTCGCATGCCATCATCGTGACTGTCTACATTCCCCCCTCTGCCAACCCGACGTCGGCAAGTGACGTCATTTATTCAACAACAGCACGTCTCCAAACGCAACACCCGAGTGCTTTCATCGCCATATCAGGTGACTTTAACCATGTCGCTATGGCCAAGGCACTACCACACTTCACTCAATATGTGGACTGTCCCACCAGAGAGGAAAGAACACTGGACCTGCTGTATGCTAATGTTAAGGACGCATACAGCTGCTCCCCCCTTCCCCCGCTGGGTAGGTCAGACCACAACTTGGTTCACCTCAGCTCCTGTTATGTGCCGCTGGTGAAGAGTCAGCCTGTGACCAAGCGGATAGTGAGTAGATGGTCTGTGGAGACTTACGAGGCACTGCAGGATTGCTTCGAGGCTACTGATTGGTCTGCACTCTGTGAGCCGCACGGAGAGGACGTCGACGGGCTTACAGAGTGCATCACGGACTACATTAACTTCTGTGTGGACTCCACTGTCCCAACCAGGACTGTTAAATGTTACCCAAACAACAAGCCATGGGTAACGAAGGACATTAAGGCTCTTCTCAACAGGAAGAAGAGGGCATTCAGAGCTGGAGATAGGGAGGAGGTGAGAACGATCCAGAGGGAACTGAGGACAGCTATCAAGGAGGCGAAGAACAAGTACAGGAGGAAGCTGGAGTGGAAACTCCAGCAGAACAACATGAGGGAGGTCTGGAATGGGATGAGGACCATCACCAGCTTCAGGTCCAACAACAACAGAGGAGTAGAGGTCAGTGTGGACAGGGCCAACATGCTAAATCTGTTCTTTAACAGATTTGACACGGCAGGCTCTGTCCCCACCCAGCCTGACTCCTCTGCTGCCAGTCGTCAGCAGACCATACCACTCATCCCCCCTCCCCCTCCTGATAGCCTGCCCCCCTCGTGTGATAGCCCATCTCACACCTCCATCCCTCCCCCACCCACCTCCTCTACAGTGTGTCTCACTGCTGACCAGGTGAGAAGACAACTGAAGAGACTCCACACAAACAAGGCTGCAGGCCCTGATGGGGTTCCACCCAGGGTGCTTAAAGCCTGTGCTACCCAACTTTGTGGAGTACTTCAACATGTCTTCAACATGAGCCTGAGTCTCCAGAGGGTCCCCATGATGTGGAAGACATCTTGCATTGTTCCTGTCCCAAAGACGCCACGACCCAGTGACGCCAAGGACTACAGGCCAGTGGCACTGACGTCTCATGTCATGAAGACCATGGAGAGGCTCGTCTTGGATCAGCTCTGACCCATAGTCCAGCCTTTTCTAGATCCCCTCCAGTTTGCCTATCAGCCCCGCCTGGGAGTTGAAGACGCCATCATCTACCTGCTCAACAGAGTTTATGCTCACCTGGATAAGCCAGCCAGCTCTGTGAGGGTCATGTTTTTTGACTTCTCCAGCGCATTTAACACTGTCTGGCCCGCTCTTCTGGGCAATAAGCTCACAGTGATGCAGGTAGATGCCCCCCTTGTGTCCTGGATTGTTGACTATCTGACCGGCAGACCACAGTATGTACGCCTGCAGCACTGTGTGTCGGAAAGAGTAGTCAGCAACACTGGAGTCCCACAAGGTACTGTCCTCTCTCCCTTCCTCTTCACCCTCTACACCACGGACTTCAGCTACTGCACAGAGACTTGCCACCTTCAGAAGTTTTCTGATGACTCTGCAATAGTTGGATGTATCAGCAAGGGAGTTGAGGATGAGTTCAGGGCAACGGTGAAGGACTAGCGGGGTCAGTGTGGACACTGTGGAGGATTGCAAATATCTGGGTGTGTATATTGACAATAAACTGGACTGGGCTAAGAACACTGACGCCCTCTACAGGAAGGGCCAAAGTCGTCTCTATTTTCTGAGGCGCCTGAGGTCCTTCAACATCTGCCGGACTTTGCTCAGGATCTTCTATGAGTCTGTGGTGGTGAGTGCTATCCTCTATGCTGTTGCATGCTGGGGAAGCAGGCTGAGGGTGGCAGATGCCAACAGACTCAACAAATTGATCCGCAAGGCCGGTGATGTTGTGGGTGTGGATCTGGACTCTCTGACGGCCGTGTCGGAGAGGAGGACGCTGTCTAAGCTGTGGGCCATTATGAACAATGGCTCCCACCCACTCTACGATACGGTGATGAGACACAAGAGCTCATTCAGCTCAAGACTCACTCTACCAAAATGCACCACAGAGCGCCACAGGAAGTCATTCTTACCTGTGGCCATCAAACTCCATAACTCCTCCCTCAGTGTGTGATTCAAAAACTGTTCATATGTGCAATAACAACAATTGTGTGTGTAGAGTACTTAAATCTGGTGTACATACTGTAAATTCTATATATTGTTTTAAAGTATTAGTAAAGTGTTTATTTTTACATAAATGGCTGCAACTGTAACAACTGCAATTTCCCCCTGGGATCAATAAAGGAATCTGAATCTGAATCTGAATGAATCTGAACACTGTGGAAAATATAAATAATCTGCAAATTATTTAAACCATATATTTAATTGCAAATAGTACAAAGACAAGACATCAGATGGTAAAACTGAGAAATTTGATTGTTTTTTGAAAAAAATATTTGCCCATTTTGAATTTGATGCCAGCAGCATATTTAAAAAAAGTCATTGTGTTTTCTTTGTTCTACTTGCAATTAAATTTAAGTTTAAGAGATTTGCAAATTATTTAATTCTGCTTTTATTTACATTTTGCACAGCATCCCAACATTTTTGGAAATGGGGTGGTATTATACTGTTATATCGTTTCCTCTGTATAATGTCCATGTACTGCTGTTTTATGGTAATCAATATTGTTTGTTTAGTATATTGACTATTTTAACTGAATTTATTGATTCATGTGGTTGTACTGTAAATCTTTTTTATGAGAATCATATACAGTGACATATACTGTTCCCTTATTTCCCTTGGGGGGGAGGACTAGAGTTTAATAAAGTGTATATATATGTATGTATATAAAACTATAATATATAAACTAGAGTTATCTCCCTATTCGAATGTTTCAACATTCAACTCCTAATAACTTTTATCAGTGTTCATGCATTCTGTAAGAAGAGTTTTTCTTCCAATAACTGTATTTCTTCTATTAAAAGAGAATACATATTTATTTCTAGGTCTGAAATCACAGAGTTTCGACAGCAGATGGCGCCACAGTTCCGCCCACATCAGGACTGTGTTTGTCTGCTGTAATGCTGATACAGTGCCGAGTGAACTGCCTGTAATGTCAGTGTTTGAACAGCAGATGGCGCCTACATCCGTCTGAAACACAGCACTGTCCCCAGTTCCTGTCACTCTTACCAAAACATGACTTTTCCATCTCAGTAACTGCTTTATTAATATTGTGCTGTAATTCAGAACTGGACCCCATCAGATCCTCTGTGTTTAATAAAAAAGAAAAATTGCCTTTTGTCGATCCGAACAATAAAACACGGCCCTCACTCGCAATCATATCAGTCATTTATATTATATTCATGGCTGAATGTGTTTGCATGGCTGGGGGCAAGAATGCAATGCAAAGGAAATAAATATATAAATAAATCATTTGCTATGTGTAGCGCTACTATGGACACACATTTGTGCAAAGCAAAGGTTTAATGTTAATATTTTGTCTTATTTGAGGTGGAACTTCAAACTGTGTCTGTATTGACATGCAAATGCCTGTCATTGTAAAACATACAGATACATTTTACCTCCTAACTTCTTCACTTTCAATGTTTTTCAGTCCTCTGTGTGAGTAATAAACCTTAAACGAATACATTTAAGTAAGATTTTAGTTTCCTTTGGGGTTTTGAAGGCTGGCACTCTTTTACGGGGTGACTCATATTAAAAAAGACAAAAAGATGATGAGGAAATCCCAGCAGGACAGACGAGCATATCACTGAATAAGTGACTGATTTTCTCTGAACATTGAAACCGTCGCTCATCATTGTGAAATACAGTGAAATAAGAGCCGCTTACACAATTCAGGTGAAATGAAGACACGTGTCAAATCTACTGGCAAATCTATAGAGAGCTCAACAGCACTGTGAACAGAGTGCAGCACATCATCACAAGTAATTCAACTCTTTCATGATAGTTTTGAGAACTTCAACTCCATTCAGGGTGGAGGGATACATGGGATGCTGTGAGACAAAACAGTCCCCAAAGAAAACAGATTTTTTTCTCAGATATTCCACTGTTTTCCAGTATCAACGGTCCATCTAAAACTTGTGTAGGTTCTCTGGAGGTTCTGGGTGGTAAATAAAATGTCTATATCTGTGTTGTAGTCATGGCGACGCCTGGTTCCTATCACCACCACTGTAAAGACATCTGAGCCATTTCACACCAAACCCACTCTGGATCGCTCTGTTTGTATCTCAGTGGTTAAAATATGCAGGAATTGCCATTTAAAAGCAGTGACTGTCTCTAGTTTGGCTACAGGGGTTTTACAATAGCCCAGGCTTTAAGGTCTGGGCTGTAGATCCAGTCAGAGGGAGGCCAGACGTGTCTGAAGCAGCAGAGTGAGGAATTAAACACTGGGGTGAAGAAACAGCTCAGCTGAGAGCTTCATGTAGGCTGAAGTTAGTGAGCTCCACCCAGCAGATCTGCTTCTGACACACTGATCATTCAGTGGTTCATCTCTTCCATCTTTCCTCCTCTGAGCAACCACGACTACCTATGTGGTAGAAATTAATGAAGGCCAGCAGCTACAGATCAGCTACTGTTCGCTCATTCAACCAAAGCAGATCTCTGATTATTCTGTGTTCATGTTCTAAACTAGCCAACAAAAACTATGACAAATCTTGTGGTTGAACTTTTATTTTGGTGGAATTTTAATTCACACTGCACAGGAAACACAGCTCACTTTTTTTTTTTTATTTAAGCTTTAAAAATGCTTTAAAGTTATAGTCATTCGTGTGCTAAAGGTATTTTGACACACAAATATACTTTTATTTTAAATTTAATTTAGAGTATTATGGAAAAAAGTACATCTTTGAATCACTTCTCCGCTCCATGTGTCATAAAAACACCTGTGTCAGCACTACTTAACCTTAAAAATACATACACCGCCTTAAAAAATTGAAATGCTGAAAGAAAATAGCTGTATTTGTCTTTTCTACATACAATGTGAGCTGTTTTTTTTTTTGTTTGTTTGTTTTTTGGTGAAGTATATTTTTAAAAAGCTCAAACTTGGGGTCGTTTTGTCGGCCGTGTTACGGTCGTTGGCGTTACTGATGTTACTGATGCTGTTCAACATAAACAGACATTTAAGATTACACGTAAATCCACATAATATCCCACTAATGATGGATTCATTTGATTTCGCACCACGTTTGAGGTGACGTCACCAGTCCGGACGCCAACTTAATGTGATTCATCTCACCTTTCCGACCTCTGCTCCTTCTTATCTGGACAAATGTCCGTTTTAATCGCTCGTCGTTGCTGTATTTCATCACTGTAAGGCGATTCCAGGGGGGTTGGACCTTTTATTTGGGGGATTTGGGTGCAAAGGTGCTGCCAGTCTCTGCACGCTGGATGTTGGAGAAGTGAGTAAGAAAAGAAGCGGCGTGAACAGCAGATAAGCCTCGGCCAATCAGAGGCGCCGATTCAGGTGGCGTCAACCCGGCTGGCCAATAGGAGCGCTGGAAGCATCCGTATAAATTCGCATCACGGAGTGAGGCTGCATCCAAACCTCCTCGTAGGAGATCGAAGAGAGGCTTTAGATTAATAATCATCGTCAAGTTATATAAAGGTTTAGATCATTAAAACTGCAGTTTATTAAAGCGGTTCGGTTGCTGAAGGTAAGCCCTGTTTTATTTGCCCTCGTTTGGCTTAAAAGCATGTTGCGCATGTTTTTAACTCGGGCTCAGGTGTGTGTTTTGCGGAAGAACGAGATGAAACCTCGATTTTGAGTCGTGTTTAGGAGTAAAATGTGCTTTTAAACACGACTTATGTTCAGTTTACACCTCCAGTAAGGCGAAACCTGAGTTACCTCCTTCTCTGCTGGAACTCTCCGTTCCACCTTAAATGAATGGAACAACTGCGCCATTTAAGGTGGAACGGAGAGTTCCATTAAGAACCCGGCCTAAGCCTTGTGGGAATGGCTGTGTCGTGTAAGCATGCGTGCAAGGGGAGTCTGTGGTCATAAGGATGAAATGGATGAAGAAATGCTGTAATGACCCGTGCTCTGTTCTGCCAGGTCTGACTGAGGATGACGGAGACCATGCTTGAGCCCACCATGGTGGAGGACGTGTTTGATGAGTCCTACAGAGAGAAGAAAGGGCCCAAGCCCCCTATCGTCGTTGTGTGGAGGAACGTGGTGCTGATGAGCCTCCTGCACCTAGGAGCCATTTACGGCCTGTTCCTCATCCCGTCCGCCTCCTCGCTCACCCTGCTGTGGGGTACGAGCACCAACATCTGCACCTGTGTTCACAGCTGGAGGTCCTCAGATCTCATTTGCACATCTGTCCAGGCCGGTTCTGAGACAGATAGTGGGACTGGGTCCACCCAAGTTGGCTGGTTTTGTTGTAAATAGAATAGGATCCTAGTTTACTTTGGGAATTAAGCAAAGTCGTATTAGTTTATCTTAAGTTAAAAGTTAAGGATTATTTTTCCTTTTCCGATGGAAGCTCACTGAGGCAACGGTGTGCCAAAATATGAACTTATAATAAAATAATGTACTGTATTGAAATATTGGCATCTCAAAATAATGAGTCAAAGTAACGATTTAAAACCTCAAAAGAATGATCAACTTTCTCAAAATATTGACTTAACATGTCAAAATCATGTCTTATTTTTATAAAATATTGATGTAATATCTGCTAGAAATAACTACTTTTTTAATTTGAATAACTTTTAATTGCAACTTTGTCAAGATATTTTTTTCAAAATATTGACCTCTCAAAATTATGACTCAAAATTATGACTTACTTTCTCAAAACATCAACTTAGTGTCTCAAAATAAGTCTTATTTTTATAAATTGTCAATGTACTATTTTGAAAGGTCTACTTAATTGCAATGTTGTATGTCAAGATAATGCCCTTTCCCCCCAAAATATTTACTTAATGTCAAAATAGTGAGATGATTTACTTCTTTTCTGAAGACTGAGAAATACCATGTCAAAATATTGAATTTTAAATGTCAAGAAATGAGTAATTATTTCAGGATGACCAAATAAGTCATCCTAAGATGCCGATTCATTAAGTTGATCTAGTAAGTCACTAATCACTCCTGCTGTGGAGTTTTTGATGTTCCTCTGCGGATTTTCTTTAATGTGTGGTGTTTTTGGTTTTTCCCTCCAGCTGTGCTGTGTTTTCTGTACGCTGGTCTGGGTATAACAGCTGGAGTTCACAGGCTGTGGAGTCATCGCTCCTATAAAGCCTCACTGCCTCTCCGCATCTTCCTCGCCTTCGCCAACTCCATGGCCTTCCAGGTAATGAGCACCACCTCCTCATCTAGAACCCAGCAATCTTGTGCTCTCTCTGAGGAGAATTTAAACTCTTAAAATGGATAAAAACAGCAGCTTCTGTCTTTAACTGGATCAACGTTGATTTGTTGAAATAGAAACACGGGCAAGGTTGTTTAACACCACATTTTACAGTGGAGAATCGTCCAAGGAGCCCGGCACAGTTTTTTTACGTTAACTCTGACCATCAAAGCTTTTTAAAAATGTTTAGAACGGCGGACAACAGCAAACCGGATATTCCACTGCAATAGAGCCACATTGGAAAACCTTTTTCTTGGGAAGCCATAGATGCCAAAAGTCTTGGTGACACTTGATCAGTTACTCGCCTTTAAATCTGAAGTTTCTTAGATTTAGCCTTTTTTAAAATGAATCTTAATTGAAGGAGCAGCTGATGAACAATCTTCCTTCCAACTTTAAGTCCAGTTCTAAATCCACAAGCCACGCCCACTTTCTCCTCCATTTGTGATGTCAGAGCTCCAAACCTTTCAGGTTTTTAAAGAACCTTTTTAGACTGAAGGAGGTTCAGTGTGAGCCTTTACTAAAACTATTAAAATCTGCTCTTCATATTGAGGAGATATTCTGATCACGAGGCTCTGACAGAGCAGCTTTATGATCAAAACCTGCGAGAGTTTTTATTACTTCATTAAAAAGTAACAGGGGAGCTCGACTGTTTCAGAGGGATGGTGTCACTCCACTGGACTCTGGCAGGGTTTGGTCAGATGGTCGGTCTGCAGTGACTGTGCTGAACTAACTCTGTGTTGCTGACCGTCTGTCTGCCAGATACAAACAGCAGTTTCATTATTATATTGCCATTGAGCTTGTCTGTGATCCAGATGCTCTGGGTTCTAAAGTGGGTCAGGCACCGTGTCTCCGCTCTGGTGTGGTCAGATCAGTTACTGCAATCTATTCTGCTCTCTGACTATGACCTCAAAATAGACACGCTAATCTGAACCGGTCTGTGCTGAGGGTTTAAGGGTCTAAGGGTACAAATCCGGTTCTGGAGTTCCAGTTCTGACCGTTTCAAAGTCAGCAGTCCAAATTCAGAAAACTGAAGCTCCTCTAAAGTGCACGAAGTTTGAAAGTCCCGCTAACTTTTTGCAAAACGTCTGTAAAGAAGTGTTTCATCCCTGTATGTGATAAGAGGGCTGTTTCCAAAGTGAAGCCATGGTTCAGTGGAAAATGAAGTTTCTCCAGGTTTTTATCCCAAATGTAGTCGATCAGTCAAGATGTGTTTTGGTGTCTTAAGTTCACCTTTTTTGGCTTTAGCTCTGGAGCTATGAGGATAATGTAGCCAACGTTCAATGGAAGCTTATAGTCCACCAATTGGTGTAGTGTCTTCCACTGCATGGCACACTTATCTGTAAATGTGGACTAAAGAATCTAAACATATCGTGTGGTGTTACTGCTATGGAAAATGTTGATTTAATACCAGGTTAAATTAAAGAATTCCATCAAAACTATAATCTGCCTTTATCCACAGTGCAGCTTCTGCACATACAACAATATCAGGAATTTGTCATCAGCTGCCAATTAGGAGTCACACTTTATTGAGATGAGATTTTCATTAAATACACCAACCCTTGGTTTATTTTGCTTGGTTTCTCTCCCTGGAATAGAACGACATCTTTGAGTGGGCTCGAGACCACAGAGTTCATCATAAATACTCTGAGACTGACGCGGACCCCCACAATGCCAATCGGGGCTTTTTCTTCTCTCACATTGGTTGGCTGCTGGTGCGTAAGCACCCAGACGTCATCGAGAAGGGAAGCAAGCTGGAGCTCAGCGACCTGAAGGCAGACAAGGTGGTCATGTTTCAGAGGAGGTGAGCGGACACAGTGGGTGGATGGTTGGATGGGTGGGGGATGGTCAGATGGGGAAATCTTTAATCTTTTGTAGATTTATACATTTGCTTTTGGTGCTTGTAGATAATTTAGAAGGAGAAATGACGATATTCAGTCTGGAGGTTTCTAACTTTACGTTCTCCAACCACACAATCATCGCCATCTCCATCCAGTTTGGTTCTCCAACCACAAACTCCTGCTTGGCTACATCCAGACATCAAATTCAGTTCACCAGTCACCAGCCTTCTCATTCATGCTCTCCAACCACACACATTCTTCATCTCCATTCAAACATCAAATTCTCCAACCAAACGCCAACATTCACCAGTCAGCCTCCGACGCGCCGCCAGGTGCTGTGATTCTAAATGTGCCAGTTGGCTTCACGGCGTTCCAGTGAGTGATGCAGTGAGAAAGTGAGGACGTTCTAGAACGTTCAGCAATAGGTGGATAGTGGACCAAGTCTGGGCCCAGACGCTGGCCCTGCCTATGTGGCCCTGGACGTTTAACCAATAAAGTAGAGAATTATTTAATTTCATGGCCTGGGTTTTACCATTTTAATTTTCTAGCCTTTACAGTAGCTCTTCGGAGAAGAAAGTGAGTCAGTGGGACGTTATTCCACATGACGTGATCTAAAAAGAGAATGACAGTAAATGTTGTTAATCTGACAATTATACTTTTTATTTGACATTCAGTTGTAGACTGTATAAGACAGTGATGGACCTGCTAGGCTACTTCAGTAAATGGTATGTGGCACTGAATCGTGATGCAAGTTGCGATACCTTTGCTTGAGGATTTTATTTCTAACTGGACCTTATTGAATTTTAATTAAATGCCCCTGTTCTGGAGGCTCCCAACACCCACACAGGTTTTGCACACCAGCCTAACATTTGAGCTTATGGGTAAGGATGTTGGGCTGTTGGGCTCCTGAGAGTCAGGATGGGGATTGATGAGATTTTATTGGTACCAGTGCCATTATCAGTTCTGTTTATTGGTCCTATTCTTTATCTTTATTGATTCCTGATGAATTTTTTTTTTGTGGGGGGGTGGAAATGGGCCTACGCAGGTCATCAGCGCTGTGATTTTTATCTGAACACCGCGTAGAACGTCTGCCATGTTAAAATAAAGTACAGTGCTCCTGAAGAGGATAGAACTCAAACGTTGACAAGGAATTGATGACCTCTGCAGCATTTAGCTCTCAACTAGAACCGTTTCTCGATTCCCATCCCTGGCTGAGCGGTTGGCATGGAGGTGGGCGTGTTGGCCTGCAGTTTCTACAGATGTCGTAAGGGGCAGTGTTGCTGTACTTTGGTACTGGGCCCTGTGTGTGGATTGTAAGAATCCAGTGAGTCTGATCTTTGGATCTGAGCTGTTTTCTTGTTTATACTTCAGATCAGCTGCAGTTTAAACCACAAGCAGCAGCATCTCACAGCTGTATCTCTGCAGACTCCCTTTAAACTGACGTCGGTCAGCAGGTCTGTGTCCTCAGTGCCGTTACAGGGTGTTCAGCATGTTCCAATGAGACGGTGTAAAGTAATTAGTTTTGGCTGTTATCGTGAGGGTTACGCTGATGAGTTCAGGCAGGTGTTTCTCTGCCTGCTCGGTATGCAGCCCTGCCTACATGAGTCGACCCTGAGGGCAGAACTATGGGAATGAATTACCGGTGCAGCATAAACTTTCCCTTTTACTTTAATTGAACTCTTCATAATCTCTTCAAGTAGAAACTCTAATGCTTGAACTGTAAATTGAGTTTAGTCCCTAGTTTGTTTTAGGACTTTAGTACTTAGTTATAAACTTTGAATTGGCTTTTATAGTTTCAGTTCTGCATCATTAGGATAAATTTCCCCACTTAAAACTTAGTCCCACGTAGTGTTGCTCTATTTTGGGATTTGGAGCCCTCTCTGGTGGAAGTGTAATTTTATGGAATGTGTGGAAGAAGATTCTGTTGGTTGTGCTTCGGACCCTCGCAAACGGATGAATCTGGTGTTTGAAGCTGAAGGAGAATTCAAAGAGAACTGTCTAAACTCTATGAAGGAGCATCTTGTGAGGATGTGAGTGAATTATCTACTATTGTCGTCATCATCAGTATGATGTTGATTCTGAGATCGTTTGAGGCCGGAACATCGAGTCGGGCTTTCTTTTTGAGTATGTCTGTGACGTGGTGTGAAACTCTACGCCCCTGACTTTTAAATGATTATTTTAGGCTTTACAGGGTGACCCGCTCAGCAGATCACCATATTCAGCACTTCTTTCAGTGCTGAGTAATAGAGCTGCTTTATGATGTTCTGCTAATAAATTGGAGAACTGTTCTGTTGTTCTCACTCAGTGCTTCCGATACTGAAAACCAGCGTTTAGGGACTCCAGTACAGATGTTTTGGATGCTTTCACTGATCCAATGACCTCTTCTCCAGGTCCTCGGCACAGTTTGGTGGTTTTCTTGCTTAAACAGTCCTGATTCAGCTCTTCATTTACATCTGATTTAAAGTCCATTAATTTCCAGGTTTAGTTGGTGTTTCTTGAGTACAATTGTTTCCAGGCTGTGGACACCAGACCTCCTGGACCAGAGCTGAACACACCTGATCTCCACTCATTGTCCATTTTATCAGCTGCACTGACCAGTTTCAATCTGTAGTTCTACAGTTAGTGTAGTCCATTTGTTTCTCTTCTTATCTGACCATTTGCAAAAGTAGTATCTTAGTTACTGTTGCCGTGTCCAAACCCCCAGCTCAGACCACCTGATGGCATCTGCAGCACTTGTACTAACATGTGAAAATGTTTAATTCTCAATAACAGAACAGGTTTTAAAGGATGTTCAGTTCAGAGGAACAAGTTTGAGAACCAGCAGGAATAACTGCTAAATTAGGTGAACAGGTTCTGCAAACTGTGTTCAGTTTATATTCAGTTTGTCTTTCATGTCCCTCAGAATGTAGAATGTAGTGCCTGGACCTCTATGAATGACCCACCACCCAAACAATACCTGCTCTATGGGGGTCTTGTGGGGGCCCTGACCTAACCCCAACCCCAGAGTATGCTGTAGGACAACAAACTGCACCTGTGTGGTTGGAGGACCTTATAAGATAGACCATCAGTGTAGATACAGGATGCTGGAGGTAGCCATCCTGATGTTCAGCATGTCTGCCTGTCTGAATCTATCCTCATAATTCTCTCTCACAGAGTCTACAAGCAGTCAGTGCTGCTGATGTGCTTTGTGGTCCCGACGGTGGTCCCATGGTTGCTGTGGAACGAGTCTCTGTGGATCGGGTTTTTTATTCCTGCCCTGCTGAGATACTCGGTGGGGCTTAACGCCACCTGGTTGGTGAACAGCGCCGCCCATATGTGGGGGAACCGACCCTATGACATCAACATTAACCCCCGAGAGAACAGATTCGTAACCTTCAGCGCTATGGGTAAGTCATCGTTAACCTCCCCTCTTGCCCCTGAATAGCTGTGGCACTGTAGGTTCTGCTGGTTTGTCATCAGTTTTAACCATCAGATGCTCCACACATGCGTACACTTACTGTCTACTGAAGGTTCAGCTGACCACAGCTCTGGGAATTCTCAGCTCCATTCTGACTGGCCTCCCATGTAAAGGCACATTCTTGTAATCTGTAATCCGCTGTGTGTGCTGTGAAAAGGCCTTTGAGCTGGTCGCTGGTCACCTTGTGACCTTCACTACATCAATTCTGTTTCCTGTGGTTGTTTTTGTTACAGCCCTGTCAAAGTAGGTGGGTCATTGCCTTGTTAAACAGCAAAATCCACCAGACCAGGGGAGCCACTGGTCGTGGAGATCTACCACCCTGAAAAAGTGTAGATCCAGCTTGCCTGGTCCTAAACTTGGCTCTAGACTCTGCAGGGCAGTAGATCTCCAGGACCAGGATTGGGCTTCCCTGCACTATATTGTCTGACCACAGGCCACATGTGCACTACATCAACAAAAACGCCAGAGAGCACAACTTGACCTCCAGCGCTTTGCGTGTGCCGATATTGACTCAAGGACAGATTCTAAGTTTTCAGTGCTCTAGGTACATCAAAATGACCAAACTGATCTCATCTTTTAAAATCCATGATCCTCACAAACACGTTTACCTGCTGCTTCTTTACTGTGTCGGCATAAACGGCAGAGAAGCTGCAACAGCCCCACGTTTATCTGCGTCTCCTAGTAACGAGTTTGCATGAGTTCAGTGAGCTCCGTTCAGCAGCAGCTTAGTCTTTAGTCTTGGCCACAGATGCTCCACCCACACATGCTGGCAGGCTGATATCTGTGGTATGTTGAGGTGGCTACATCTCTGGGAGTGTCCTTCTCATTGGCTGTCCTCTCACTTGTGTCCACACTTCCATGTGCTGGTTTTATTGTCGTAACCGTTTTGTAAATGGTTACTCGTGACCGCAGTGAATTTGCTGCTAGCTCTGAAGGATGCAGTCACAGCATGAGCTTGGTAGTTCAGCTATTTCTCTGAAGTATCTAGATGTTAGAAGCTTTGACCCTCGTGTAGTTGGTTAGACACTTTGGCTTGCAAGTCTTCATCAGCGTTAACCCCACAGAGCAAACCGGTCACCTTCAGCACCAAGACATAAGGCTGTAGGTCAGAGGTTCAGAGTCAGGATCCCCACTGATGTTTACAGTAGTTCCAACTCCGTGGTTCTGGTTCTTGCTGCACTGTTGTGCTGACCGACTGGCCGCTGTTCCTCTGACTGTTGCATTTGTTTGTAGGCGAGGGCTTCCACAACTACCACCACACCTTCCCGTACGATTACTCCACCAGCGAGTATGGCTGGAAGCTCAATGTCACCACCTGCTTCATCGACCTGATGTGCTTGTTGGGTTTGGCCTGGGAATGTAAGCTGGCGGCTCGAGACTTGGTCAAGGCCCGGGCACAGCGCACAGGGGATGGCAGCCACAGGAGCGGCTAAGAGGTACAAACACACATCCGACACTGAGCAGTCAGCACCGAGGCGCTGACATGACAGTCTTGCTGTTTTATGGAAAGCTGTCTCATCATTTATTTATTTGTTTGTTTGTTTACTTTTTAAACTGAATTTGTAATGTGTAGTTTTGCTGTTCATTCTAGTGTTCGTCTCGACTGCAGCGGTGGAAGTTTTGGCAAAACGCGTTCTGAAGACGTCTAGTCTCTAGCGCCCTCTGTGTTGTGGAGGCCGGAGCTTCAGGTTCCTCACCAGACAGGCCGAACCCTCCCATAAACCCCCTCCAACGGTCTCAAGCACAGGACAATTGTATATCAGGAACACTGCAGTCGGACACTTTCAGGAAAATCTGGACTCTAAATAAGGCACATGTAACGAATTAAGCTCCACGCAGTGGAACACCTACAGTTCTGTACTCAGCTTACTGCTGTATGTAGATGATATGAATCCATAATGTTGGAAAAATTAAGACGTTTAAAACCTGTTAAATCGGATGCAGGTTGGTGCTTGGAGGGTTTTTGTTCTCTAATTATTATTTAAGTGTATAAAATGACCCTCGGAAGCAGCAGCTTCAAACAGATTTAATTACACACTGAACCAACAAGTGGCCTTTAATTCAGTCTGGGGTTAAAGCTGATCTACAGCAGCTGTACCAGCCCCAGGTGTTTAAAGGGGAACTCCACCAATTTCTCCAAAATTTCCCCCCTTAATTCAGCATTGAGGTGTAAACGGATTCAGAGCAGTTTGGTGTGAAATGGTTCAGATGTCTTTACAGTGGTGGTAATGGGAACCAGTAGTCACCATGTTTTCAACACAAATAGACATTTTATTTACTATCCAGAACCACCAGTGAGCCTGCATGAGTCTGACTTTATATGGAATGTTGATTATGGAAAATAGTGGAAAATCTGATATAGTAAGTTTTCTTTGGGGACCGTTTTGCCCCACAACACCCTGCATGTATCCCTCCACCATGAATGGAGTTTGTTCTCCACACTACCGTAAACAGCGTCTCTCATCAGGCAGTGAATTCATAACTATTTACTGCAGTAACTTTGTGAGGGAGCTTTTAGAGGTGGACGTCTGGTTCCCATCACCAGCACTGTGAGTAATGTTGACCAAGTTTGTCTAGAATAGTGTTTCACACCAAACCACTCTGAACAGAATTTTGGAAAATGGACAGAATTCCTGTTTTAAAATGACTATAGGAATTCTGTATGGAATTGGCAGCACTGGAACGAATGCAAATGTGAGACAATCCTGATCGGATCGGTGTCAAACAGAAAATGAAATGTGCCGTAATCTGTCTATGTAGAACATTTCTTTGCCAAAATTGCGGCCTTTAAAAAGCACTTTGTCATTAGTTTGAAATTATTGATTATATTTAAATGTTTTGTTTGGAACTTAGTTGTGAGAATCTCACAGTTGCTTTTTCACTTGGAGTGTTTCAGAAAGACCTAATTGTGTGTGTGTGTGTGTGTGTGTGTGTGTGTGTGTGCGTGTGTGTGCTGAAGTGTCTCTTTAATCGCCGTCTCTGACACTAATGCCAGTCTGTTCTGTTGAGGTTCTAATGAACTGGAACGCTCCTCACAGCGTTCTGTACTGAAACACTTTTCAGGTGGATCATTTAAAACGTTATGATTCTGCTCATCTGTGTGTCAGTATTTCATCATTTAATAAATAAATATTACAAACTGCTGATCTGTGTTTGTTTATAATGACTGAAGTTACTATAGAGGGGAAAGTCACTGAGGCCCATTTCACCCCTCCCACTCAGCACTCCTCCTCCATGTAGTGTGTTCTCGTGTAGGGCTAGTATGTCTGTCCAGATTCTTGTTGAGATGGATGGTGCAGCAGTGATGTTCTGGAGCTTCAGGCATCAGAACTGCTGCTCCATTTAAGGTGGCATGGAAAAATTCCAGCAAGAAGCTGGTGAAATATCTGACTTTAGCTTCGTATCACTGAAGAATTAGGAGTGGGTGATTATCACCCCCTCTTTGAAGTCATGACTCCCTAAATGTAACTAAAGCCCAGCAGTGAGGAGCTAAACTGACCAGGGGCACATGAACTTTTGAAGTGGACAACAAGTAGATGAATGATGCAGGTGGACACATTAAACTGAACACTAAGGCCCAGTCCCATGTCTTCGTTTTACCCCTTGTTTTTTGAGGGTCACCTTGTCCCATGGAACCGAGTTACAGGGCAGTGGTTGAACTCTTCCTCTCTGAAATGGGACCTTCAAATAAAAAGAGCATCACTTCATTAACAGCTACTAGCGCTGCTCTGTAGGCGACCCTGCCCGTCTGAAGTGACCGCAGAGGAGGGGAAAGTTCAGCTCCTCACTGCTGGGCTTTAGTTACGTTTAGAGAATCACACGCCTTCAAAGAGGAGGGCAATTATTTATTATCACCCACCCCTAATTCTTCAGTGATATGAAGCTGTAGTCCGATATTTGCCAGCTTCTCAGTGGAATTTTTTTGTTCCACCTTAAATGGAGCATCAGTTCTGATGCCTGAGGCTCTAGATTGTCACTGCTGCACCATTTAAGGTGGAACGGGAAATTGAGCCTATTAGCTACCAAGACATCAGCACTACTAGAGATTAATTTATGCTTGTTATGAAGAAAAGGACCATAATCCACTGAAACAGCATTAAACTAAGATAAGATGATGGTTATCGTGATTTGTTAACAGAGAAAATTCTCACATTTGTGTGTTTCTTTGGTCTCTTGCTGTTTTTTCTTTGTTCCTCATATCTCTCTGGAGTGCCCTAACACCCCACCCCTCTATCCCAACAAGAATCAGGACACCCTACCCCTAAACGTGAACACGCTGAGGAAATATATTGATAAAATACATCCTTGAGTCATCATTAATAAAAGGTTTGCAGTGATCATGAATTTAGAATCTATTAAAATAGAGTATAGAGCCACTGTAACTAAGGCCCAGGCTGTCTTAGGTAGGAAAACGGGCCTCAAGCTTTTAGGCGCGAGTGGGTCTATACCAGGTGTTTTTGCAGCGCTAAGAAGCCTTGAGAGATAAGCAGACACCTGCATGTAAGAAATACGGTCTGTTCACTAAAAACAAGCTAGCGTTTAGTGAGGAGACAGATAAGCAGCGAGCAGGAACTCTTAAATCATTTAAAAGGCCCATTATGGAGAGTCGTAAAAATGGTCCTTGTCAGACAAAACACAGGTGTCAAAAAGTGAATTTAACATAGTGAATATAATGACAGCCAATGGGAACCCTAGGATGGTCGGAGAGGAGGAGTGAAGACAGCGCCCCGGGAGGAGCACTGACCATAATAGAAAAACATTATAAAAACTGATGGAATGTGTTGAATCTTTGCATTTTGGCGATCCGGAAGCCGACTTGTCACCTGAAGCTTAATAAATGAAGAGGGCCTTCTCCTTCCTCAACAGAACCATCGGCTGAAGTTTGGTTTTTCATTTTTTCTTGAACCTTCTGCAAGAATGCTTTTCAATCTTTTTGCTTTTTGCAAGAATCCTTTGATTTTAATTATCCTTTTTGCATTAGAGAGCAGAATAATTTAGCACTACAACTTCACTTAGAATTAATCGATAGGTAGCAACACACGTTTCATCCACATCGTCCGGGAGGGCGAGGCGCTCCGAGTCCCAACAATGCAAAACGGAGGGAGGGCAGAGGGGTGATGCTGAGTGGGATGGGCGAGGGGTGGAGAGGGTTTGGGCCTTGAAGAGATCTTTAATGTGTTACAGATCAGCGCTGACACAGCTTTATTCAGCTAATCACTGCAATAACCTACATATTGATAAGAGAATCTGCTCAGTATGAATATCTCATTATAAAAGTGCTGTAACAACAACGCCAATAAACTCTGTATTTTGCCATCATCAAAAACGTTTATAACTTGGACTCGTTTCTAATTTTGATTGCGTTTGTTTCAAACAATTTAAATTAAATTATTTAAATAAAGCTGATTTACCTGCTGATGAAGCCCGATGTAGCTGTAATGCGACACTGCTGGACAAACTCAAACCATTAAGTGTTTCTGCTGGTTCCTGATGGTTTTGTAATGGGTTGATAACACAGGGTAAAGGATCCTAATGGTTTAACAGATCCTAATGGGATCTAAAGGTGTTCTACAGGAAACTAGTGGTCAAACATTAGGCCAATTTCCATTAGAAAGCAAAAGTGTTAGGTTTTAATTCGTAATGGTTCTAATGGTCCTTTTCCAGCAGGGTTTCTTGTTCAGTCCCGTACGTTCTAGATATGACCTGAGTCAGTGGAACTCCCCGGTTATGTGTGATTACACTGTGAAGCTGAGAGCGGATCAGACTGCAGGACTGAAGGCCGTTCGAGCTTTAACTCCAGCTCTAACTCACTCAGCACAGACACTGCAGCACTGCTGTTATTCCCGTTTGATCCACTGAACAGAACCAGAGCAGCAGCATTTAGAACCACCAGAACTTACATTTACAGCCTCAGCTTAACTGCAGAACTATCAGCTGGGCCCATACAGGGAAAAATATACTCCAAATGTATTTATCAAATATGTTTTTTTTTTCGATGTATGAAGATGGCCAAAAATCTATGTATTAAAATTCATCCATCCATCCATCCATCCATTTTCTAAGCCGCTTCTCCGTCAGGGTCGCGGGGGGATGCTGGAGCCTATCCCAGCAGTCTTCGGGCGGAAGGCAGGATACACCCTGGACAGGTCGCCAGTCCATCGCAGAATTCATTTATCTGTGTTGGTTATTATGTGTTCAGTTGTGTGTAATAAAGGTTACAGATGTAACCAAACAGTTCTTCTGTGATCTTCACTGTACTTTACATTGACCACATTCAGAGGAAACAACAGCTTTTGTGATGTCACAACTCATTCATAAGCACCTGTTTTTATTGTGGGTAGAGCTTCATGTAACACACCCACACACACACACACACACACATACACAGTGTGGACGCTGTGTCTGTGATCCAGGTTACTTAAGTCCACCACAGAGGTCACACACACACACAGGCTCTAACACACACAAGGACAGAACGTGAACTTAAGTTTCCTGGAGATTTCTCTCACACACACACACACACACACACTGAATCAGAGTATGTGTGTGTGTGTAAACTTTCTGGTAAACTTTAGTTACCTGGAGATTTCAACTGATCACACACATACTGAGTCAGAGAGAGAGAGATAGTGTGTGTCTGTGTGTGTACATCTCCAGGTAACTGAAGTTCATCTCTCTCTCTCTCTGACATTCACAGTAACTCGGTCAGCTGTTACGCCAGCCCTGCAGCCCCAGCTGAACTGACCAGTGGTGTCATGGTTTTATCGCTAACTTCTCCTACATTTATGAGTTTCTGAGCTGATGTTATAAAATGATAATAAAATGATAAAGCAGATGAGCTTGATTTACAAGGCCAATTCAAAAAAGGTTGGGTCGCTGTGAAAAATGTAGATAAATGGAAATAAAAACTGAATGCAATGATTTGTAAATCTCATAGACCCGTATTTTATTCACATTAGAACACAGAACGCAGATCAGGTGCTGAAAGTGGCACATTTTACCATTTCATGAAAAACATGAACTCACTTAGGACATGGTGGCAGCAGCGCATCTCAACAAAGTTGTGAAAGAGCCATGCCTACCACTGTGTAGCATCCCCTCTTCTTTAAACAACAGTCTGTAAACATCTGGAAAGTGAGAAGACCAGTTGCTGGAGTTTTGGGAGAGGAATGTTGTCCCATTCTTGTCTGATGTAGGATTCTAGCTGCTCAACAGTCCAGGGTCTTCTTTGCTGGATTTTTTGTTTCGTGATGCACCAAATGTTTTCTATTGGTGAAAACTCTGGACTGCAGGCCAGTTCAGCACCCAGACTCTTCTTCTATGAAGCCAAGCTGTTGTGATGGATGCAGTATGTGGTTTAGCATCATCTTGCTGAAATATGAAAGGCCTTCCCTGAGAGAGGAGACGTCTGGACGGAAGCATATGTTGTTCTAAAACTTCTGTATACTGGTCAGAATTGATGGTGCCTTTCCAGATGTGTAAGCTGCCCACACCATAGCCACCCCAGACCATCAGAGGTGCAGGCTTAGAAACAGTGGTGGACGAAGTACACAAATCATGTACTTGAGTTAAAGTAGAGACCCCCAAGGTAAAATATCACTCCAGTAAAAGTAGAAGTTCCTCCCTTTAGACCTCCACTTGAGTAAAAGTACTAAAGTATTTACCTTCAAATGTACTTAAGTATAAAGTAAAAGTACTAAAAGAGGAATTCTGGCTCTGAACTCATTTCAGGTGAAAGTCCTCCAGCGTCTCTCTTGGTAAACCAGTCTTTTAATAGAACGTCATTAATTAGTGACGCTGACGTCTATTAAAATGATCAGAAGCACAAAACACTGAAGGTAAACAGTTTCCATCAGGGAGAACCGAGTGGCTCTGAAATCACTTTTTACACACAAGCAAAGTTTCAGCTTCAGATTTATTTACAACTTAGTTCCAAGTTTAAGTTGAATAAAAACTGGCTTTAAACTCAGGATCACAGATGAGCTCCTTTACTATGTTGATCTGTAGGCGTCTGTTCATAAACATAAACCAGCCCAAACTCATTTACTATAAAATGAAATGGTGTTTGTAGAAATTCAGAAAAAAGCCGCGTCAGTCTCGACTGCACTGGGTCGGTATGACCAACAGGTCAAAACCAGCTCTAAACAAAGTGACCGCTGGGCCCTGATTGGTGCTCTGGCTTTGCGCTTCTTTCGTTTTGACATGTTACGTTTTTATACACACAGAAACCAAAAGGAACGACAGATTTCTCAAAATGTAGGAGGAAAAAGTCGGATATTAGACTCTGAAATGTAGTGGAGTGAAAGGAAAAAGTCCAGAACGTAGAAACTTCAGTACAGATACACCAAAAATACTAAAGTACAGAAACTAATTACATTTACTCAGTTACTGTCCAGCACTGCTTAGAACTGTGCGCTGATAACAAGCTGGATGGTTTTGCATTTTGCCTCAGTCCATTTTAAATGAGCTTTGGCTCAGAGAAGACGGCAGTGTTGGCATTTGCTTGTATTTGCGTATTGCGTGACGAACTCTGTTAACAGACAGTGGTTTTTGGAAGTTGTTTCTGAGTCCATGCTGCGATTTCCACGACAGAATCATGCCTGTTTTTGATCCAGCGCCGTCTGAGGGCCCAAAGGTCATGAGCATCCAATACTGACCGTCAACCTTGTCCCTTTTCCAGGTTCTCTAAATCTGTTGATGACATTATGTACTGTAGATGGTCTGATATCCAAACTCTTTGCAATTTTTACATTGACGAACCTTTTTCTGAAATTGTTCCACAATTTTTAGACACAGTTTTTGGCAGATTGGTGACTCTCTGCCCATCTTAGCTTCTGAGAGACTTTGTTTCTCTAAAATGCTCTTTTTGTACTCTGTCATGTGAGTTAGTTGCGAGCTGTTTTTAATTAGTAACACTTACTTTTACAGTCTTTAGTGGCCTCCGTCCCAACTTTATTTTTACTGCTCTCCACACAGCACTCACACACTTGGAGCACCAGGGGAGCTGTGTGAGGATGTACCCAGTCCGTAGATTGGGTCTCCATCATTCCTCCACCCTCAAACTCAGCACCGGAGCACCACAGGGGTGCGTGCTTAGCCTGCTTCTCTATGCTTTGTACACCTATGACTGTGTCCCCACCCACTCCTCCAACACCATAATAAGGTTTGCGGATGACACAACAGCGGTTGGACTTATCTCTGGAGGAGATGAGACCACCTACAGGGACGAAGTCCAGGGACTGGCTGAGTGGTGTTCAGGAAATAACCACACCCTGAACTCCTCAAAAGCAAAAGAACTCATTATAGACTTCCGGCGGAAAAGAACAGTCCCCGCACCACTGTACATCAATGGGGACTGAGTTGAAAGAGTCCCTTCCTCAGATTCCTGGGCACACACATTTCTGAATATCTCTCTTGGACCACCAACACCATGGCAGTGATCAAGAAGGCGCAGCAGAGACTCTACTTCCTGAGAATTCTCAGGAAAAACAACCTTCAGGAGAAGCTGCTGGTGTCCTACTACCGATCCACCATTGAGAGCGTGCTGACATACTGCATCTCAACGTGGTACAGCAGCTGCTCAGTGGCAGAGAGGGGAGCACTGCAGAGAGTCATAAACACAGCCCAGAAGATCATCGGCTCCCCACTGCCCTGCATGGAGGACCTATTCAGCTCCCGCTGCCTCAGCAGGGCAGCCAACAACCTGAAGGACTCATCTCACCCGGGACATCATCTGTTCGACCTGCTGCCCTCTGGTAAACGCTTCATGTCCATCCCATCCCAGACAAACAGACTTAAAAACAGTTTGCCCCAGAGCCACAACTGAACTTGAACTGAACACTTCCAAACACACTGACGAGGACTTTCTATAGAACACCACTACTGCTCTGTACTGGCACTGACTTCATAGGACAATTCACACTGTTCCAGTGTTTCGCTCCACCTCTGTTTTTCTCCATTTGTTCTCGAGTGTGTGATCTATAATCTATATTCTTTCTGGGCAATAATTCTTAAGATGTGCAATATCATATGACTCTATTAGCTGTCCAGGAATGTGCAATAACTAACTGCTACCTCACTCGTCTATTGTCTGTTTAGAATATATCATTTTATAGTCCTTTTTCTTGCTATCTAAGATTGTTTTTATACTTTTTTCCCTTAAATCTGTACTTTATATATTTTAGCCTTATGTTTAATTGTTTTGTGTGTAGAAAGTGCCGTTGGACTGCTGACCAACTTCGTTGTACACTGTGCAGCGACAATAAAGGCATCTTATATTAAGGTGCAGCTCCTTAGAGATGCAGCTCCCCAACACACACACACACACACACACACACACACACACACACACACACTCCCTCGGTTTACAGTCGTTCATGACCTCCGGCGTGAGTTCACGCGACATACCGTCTGACCCGAACGGGCGAATCAGAAGTTCAGTGCGCTTGTGTGACTCCTGACAGCCAATCAGCGCCGAGCACAGCGGAGACCCGGATGTTGCCGTGCGTCTGTAACACACACACACTCTGTTTCTGACTGTGTGAGATAATGTCCGTCATCTCTCCAATGGCAGTTTATTAGTCTGTATTTACATGTACGTTTGGTTTTAAGGGGAACTCCACCTATTTTCCAAAACTCTCCCCATAGAGAGGGAGGAGGGGTTTGGTTTGGTTTGTAGAGAAACACTCGGAGTCAGAGCTGCTCACAGTGGCGGTGATAGGAACCAGACGTCCCCCTCTAAAATCTCCCTCACAGAAAGCCACTACATGGTTCTGAACTCACTGCCTGATGACTGAGACTCTGTTTTATGATAGCGTTGAAAGCAAACTCTATTCATGGTGGAGGGAGACATGCAGGGCGCTGTGAGGCAAAATAGTTCCCAAAGGAAACTAATTGTTTCAGATTTCCCACAAATTTCCCATCATCAGCATTCCATATAAACTCAGAAGACTCGTGTAGGTTCTCTGGTGGTTCTAGATGGTAAATAAAATGTCTATATTTGTGTTGTTGTCATGGCGACGCCTGGTTCCCATCACCACCACTGTCTAACACCATCTGAACCATTTCACACCAAACCCACTCTGGATCTGATTGTTTACACCTCACACACTGGATTAGGGGGTAATTTTGGAAATATGGTGGAGTTCCCCTTTCAGCACCCCAAACAGAAAACTATGGGCATCTACTCTCTACATGTGAAGCCACGGTGACCCGCTGGTGACATCCTGTATAAATAAAAATTAATGCGTGGCCACGATTTAGTAAAGCGTCCTCTGGTGCTGGGTGAAGGTACTGCACTCCAAATCACCGGTCAATATTAAATACTGTGCAGAAGTTGGAGACCCCCCTCACACTCATTTACTTTCCAAACACTCTCTGAGTAGAAGTTATCTATTTCTCAGTGCGAGTAAACTGCAGAACATTGCGTCCAAAGAAAAACGAGCATTTTCAAAACCGCAGTTTTGCAGGAGAGGCAAAAAATATTTCATT
This sequence comes from Pygocentrus nattereri, assembly GCF_015220715.1. Taxonomy (NCBI): domain Eukaryota; kingdom Metazoa; phylum Chordata; class Actinopteri; order Characiformes; family Serrasalmidae; genus Pygocentrus; species Pygocentrus nattereri. Next base: position 36,487,163 of record NC_051223.1, read on the forward strand.
TTAATGCAAGTTGTTGTAAAAAGGTGTCATTCCAAGCCACGCTGGATCATTTCTGTTAGTCCGTTGATCATGACTCCATGACTGTTCTCTGTCCTGGCACCAAGGTGGTGGAATGAACTTCCCCGAAGTGTCCGAACAGCAGAATCACTTGCTGTCTTTAAACGACGTCTGAAGACCCATCTCTTTACACTACACTTATCTAATCACTAACACTGTCCATTAAAGATCTTCACCCCTTTTATTGTTCACTGTATTACAAACTTTTTTTCAGCAGGTTTAGTGTTGTGTAGACTCTGTGTTGAGTTGTAGGTATTTTTCTACTTGTTGTATTTGTTTTAGGTCTCAATGCATAAATAACTTCAGGTAGCAATTTAGAGCAAAGCTCTTTAAAATTATGTCGACCTTTATTAACATGAGATATTCTGAAGTAATGACAAGCACTTTTGTAAGTCGCTCTGGATAAGAGCGTCTGCTAAATGCCATAAATGTAAATGTGTCCGTCTCCTTTTCTCAGAGAGGTTCTTCTTGATCAGCTACACATCCTTTCAGACCCACAGCGCTGATCTGAAGCAGCTTGATTTTCTCCTCTCTCTCAGAGATCAAAGCATTAAGTGCTGTTTATCTGATGGGGGCAGTTTTGGTATCCAACAGGTCTTCCAGGTGGTTGCTAGGAATGCAGGTTTTTATATATCTTTTTTTCCCAAACTCCAAACTTGGAAACTCAGTTTTTTCCACTTTGACCTTCTTCATTAAGCAAGTAGATTATTTTCTATCTGATCTCAGAAACATCTGAAAAATGAATAACTTGTATTAAATGGATGTTTTGACCAATTTAAATGTTGGTCTCTGACTTTTGCAGAGAGCTGTAAATTATACACCGATCAGGCATTATGTCCTCGTTTCTGCGCTCATTGTCCATTTGATCAGCTCCACTTACTGTATAGCTGCACTTTGTAGTTCTACAGTTACAGACTGTAGTTTTAAAAACTCCAGCAGCACTGCTGTGTCTGATCCACTCAAACCAGCACAACACACACCACCACCACCACGTCAGTGTTACTGCAGTGCTGGGAATGATCCACCACCCAAACAGTACCTGCTCTGTGAGGGTCCATGGGGGTCCTGACCACTGAAGAACAGGGTAACAGAGTATCAGACAAACAGATGGACTACAGTCTGTAACTGTAGAACTACAGAGTGCAGCTATACAGTAAGTGGAGCTGATAAGATGGACAGTGAGCGTAGAAACAAGGAGGCGGTCAGGATGTTATGCCTGATCGGTGTATATGTGTGTGTACACACACACACACACACACACACCCCCACACACCATCATATAAAACAGACAACAGCTGAAATTATTATTTTATATGAAAGACAGCAATAAAAAAAAATCAGAGTATGATGTTTTATATGAAAGAAGATGTACAGACACTCAGAGATCAGCAGAAATGAAACTATGAATGTGCAACTAAAGAACGGAGGCACTTCAAACGGCACATCACACACAGCGATAACACAGAACAGGTTCCTCAGCACGACACAGGACTCGACTCGGCCGCAGAGGCGGATCTAGTTCATTGTTGAAGGAGTTGATTCTCCTCTACAGTCGACGGTTCTGCTGAACGTTTGTTTTGTTTTTAAAAACGTTTGTTTTTAAACCAAATCGGTTCTTTACAGCATCTTTAACCCGCAGTTTCGGGGTGTTCAGTGAGCATCGAGAGCGGTTCTACAGTCCGGCTCCGCTGCCCTGCTGTGTGTGAGCACAACAGTCATTTAGCATAATTAGCCTTAAATATTACTTTAACAGTGTCGGATTGGGTGGTTTTGTTTACTGAATTGCTGCCATGGGAACATTAAATTCACATTTTTGTCAAATTGCACTTTTTTGTTTTAACAGTTAAATTTAACCTAGTTACGCTAGTGCTAGCTATGCTACCACCCCCCCCCCCAATCCAAAACCTTATAATAATTTATCATCAGTCACTCAATTCCCTCCAAATCCATAAATATCTCTCGTCATTAGTGACAGATTCTCTGCCAACCGCACAGAATCAGCGTCTTCATACATTCATTCAATAAAAAAGCGAATAAAGCAAAACAGACATTATTATTATTATTATTATTATTATTATTATTATTTTAAACCAGGAATTATCATCTTCTGTAGTCCCAACATCATGATATCTAACTGTCTATGTTCTAATTTAATACATTATAAATGCGCCAACACACTTCAGCGGCTGTAAATGAGAGTAAAATGGATCCAGAGCTGAAAATCTCTCTGATTTTACCCCAAAACTGCACAGATTAGCGTTTAATCTGCTCTAATCCGCTCATTACGGCCTTGTTAACTCATTAAATAATCCCAGCATGAAGGTAAAGCTGTTTTGGAGCCAGAAACTCAGTGCAGGATCACAGCCAGCGACGGCAATTCAGATTTTAGAGAATATTTAAAGAACACATCCCACAAAAAACAGACCAAACAAAATAAAAGTCCGGCACTCGTGAGGAAACAGGCTGCCACATGCCGGCTGAGTAAGGAGGACAAGCTGCAGAGCATCGCTCGTCATCACTGAAGTGGGTTAAACTCAGACTCGCAGCAGGAGGCATGGAGCTCAGACAGACAGACAGACAGACAGACAGACAGACAGACAGACAGTCTATGGTCTCTAAGATTAACAGGCCTCTGAAAACATTACCAACATCAGAGTTCTCAGATTAACCGGATGAACCACTAAACGCTGAAAGTTTAATTCCGTTAAATCTGTACGACTAAAACGAGAGTAAAATGAGGCAAAATCGTGAACAAACTTTCACATGCTGTTGCTATGGTATCAAAGGTGGTTGCTATGCAGCTCTACGCTGCCCTCTGGTGGAACACAGCGTTCAGACTCAGCTCTACGCTGCCCTCTGGTGGAACACAGCGTTCAGACTCAGCTCTACGCTGCCCTCTGGTGGAACACAGCGTTCAGACTCAGCTCTACGCTGCCCTCTGGTGGAGCATAGCGTTCAGACTCAGCTCTACGCTGCCCTCTGGTGGAGCATAGCGTTCAGACTCAGCTCTACGCTGCCCTCTGGTGGAGCATAGCGTTCAGACTCAGCTCTACGCTGCCCTCTGGTGGAGCATAGCGTTCAGACTCAGCTCTACGCTGCCCTCTGGTGGAGCATAGCGTTCAGACTCAGCTCTACGCTGCCCTCTGGTGGAACACAGCGTTCAGACTCAGCTATTTAAAAATGTACAATTGTAAATAATTAACTATTCAAATATTTACTAATTCTAACTCATCTCTCAATAAATCTAATCTCATTTATCTAGTTAATTTTTACAGAGTGACGAGTCTGAACTCATTCCAGTCGTTTAATTCCTCTCTGTCTGCGCAAACACATTAACAGAACGGTTTGATGAAGGACTTCCTGATGCTAATCCTGCAGCCTCACTCTGAATATCTGACTGTTTTACCCCTGATTTAACTCATCAGTTATATCATAATAATGTGCTTAATGCTGTGCTTGAGAAGGAAAATCAAACATGAACATTATTAGGCTGACAGTGTTTGCTGGAATTCCAGGAAATTCCTTCAGTCCGGACTGAATTTTAAGCAGACGCTGTTTGTACTTAAGTGACATTCTGCAACTGAAAATCATCTTAAATCTAGTCAGTCTACACAATATTTCATATTACGAGTCTGCTGCTAGAATGAGACGATTCTGCTTATTTCTACACATTTTTACTTCAAGAGAAGAGAAATTATGAAGAGAAATGATCCTATTCCATCTGCATAAACACTTTTTCTTGAGACGTGTATCATGGAACTCCATGGAAAACGCATTTTTAAATAAATATGATTGATGCAATATGTAAATAGTAAACACGGGCTCATCATAATATTCTAAGAACAGCCTCGTAATGAAATATTAAATATGCCGAGTAGATTTAAAATCGATTTTACTCACTAACATTTTGTGCAGTGTGTAAATGCAGAAGGCTCAGGTCAGTGCTAGCTTCAGCTGGACAGCGAAAAAATTAGGGCTCTGCTTTAACTAAACGTGTTCTGGACTGTTCCACACCAATGGAGGAAAACAGTACTACAGGAGGACACGTTAAAGCCGCGGTACATTCAGCTCATCAGGATGGATTAAACAGATTTAAAAGCACAAAAGGGAAACGCGCTTTTAAATCCACAAATTTAGAAAATTAAATTCTTTTTACTCTTTATTTGTTCTAGATAGATTCAGTCACGGCATCATCTTGTGTTTTTCTAACAAAATTTGGGTTCTTTTTCCAATTTCCTGTTTCTCCTTAAATGGTGAGCAGTTATGTTCTGGTGGATGAGGATAACAAGCTGGTTTTGAGGATGTGGACTAGTCTAGTCTTGGACTAAACTGCAGTAAGAAATGTGTCATCATTACAATATGAAATATAGTTGAAACTCTGGGTCAACTTTGAGGAGAAATCCATAGATTGTTTAACAAATTCTGCATTAAGTGTTAAAGAAGATTAAAATCAAGCCGTATAAGCTGCTTATCTTCAGTGAAATCAGCTTAAATCTATTCAATCACTGGCCAAAGAAAACCATGTATCTGTATTTTTGTCAATTTTTGTTGTGTGTATATTATATATATATATATATATATATATATATATATATATATATATATAAATAACATTTCAACTCATTTCAAGAGGCATGGACCAAAAAAATGCTCTAAAATCACTTGGAAGAAAATCTTTTTACACTGACTTACATTGAAAGGTAAAAGTGTTTTTTCCTTCTCCTGTAAAGTTACTATTTTGGAGATACACGTTTTTCATTGGACAGCAACGATATGTAATATTTCTCATTATTAATTTTTTGTAAGAATCGTATAATCTCGTCACATCTCACTACACTACAACAAACCCAATCTCCCAATGAGAAATATTATATATACTCAGTAAATTCCAGATGATGTCACTTTATGAAGACGTGTTCTACCGTGTGGATGTGAATGCAAAGTTCCTGACCTCAAAGTAACAGTTCCACAGTCCAGCTTCCATTTGGAGTGTTATATTTCAAGCTTTATCATCTGGAGGGGACGCTAACGGTCATACCTGCCGTTCTCCTGCATGAAACCTCAAACAAACCGTCAGTCAACCTTATACAAACGTGCCAGCAGCCAAACGTGCTCCTGCATCTGTGAAGAACACACCGAACCATCATTCAGTCACTTTAACACAACAACTACAGCTACCGTCACCACATCAACACCAGCACAGAACACACACCTCTCAGACCGGGACGCCACTCTGCGTCTTTCTTTGGGAAGAGAGCAGAAAAATAATAACAACAACAAATAAAAAAATAAAAAAAAATAAATCAGAGTGTATCTGCATCCCGGAGAATCAGCATACTAATCATCATCAAAGCAAAGTTCATCCACAGATCCAAAAAAACAAAACAAAAAAAACAATATAAACATGTCCATATCTGATCCTATGTGTGTTTTTCTGTGATTAATACTGTGGTTGGGGGGTGGTGATCCGGTGGGTTAGACCCCCAGCTTGTTGCCGATGGTCATGAGCACTTTGAGGACGGGCATGAAGGCAGAGATCTCGCTGAAGTTGCTGCTGCTGACCACCTGTGTGTGGAGCTCCAGGGCCCGCTGGTAGTTTCGGGCCGACACGCAGCGGCTGATCTCGTGCAGGCCGGACAGGATGCTGGGGGACAGCTGGGGGACAGGAAGGACACAGATGTCAGATTTAGCAGGACGGTCCAAGTTATTGTGGGGCTAAACTGCTTTGGGCTGAAGGGGCAAGGGCTTAAGCGCTGCAGGCCTAATGGGCAGAGCTAAACTGCTGAAGGCTGAAGGCGCAAGGGCTAAACGGCTGAAGGCCGAAGTGGAGGGACCAAATGTCTGTAGGCCGAAGGGGCGGGACCAAATGTCTGTAGGCCGAAGGGGCGGGACCAAATGTCTGTAGGCCGAAGGGGCGGAACCAAACGTCTGTAGGCCGAAGGGGCGGAACCAAACGTCTGTAGGCCGAATGGGCAGGACCAAACGGCTGTAGGCCGAATGGGCAGGACCAAACGGCTGTAGGCCGAATGGCAGGGGTTAAACGGCTGTAGGCCGAATGGGCAGGGCTAAACTGCTAAAACTGTGCAGTTTATTTTTCTGCTGTTCATTTATCCGCAGTAGTGCAGGTGAAGCCCAGCTGCAGTGCTGTGTGAAGCTCTGACAGAATCCCTGATTGTAGATCTCTGGTTTGAATACAACTTTTAAATACCTTTTAAAGCAAAGATTTTAAAGCTCTGCTGCTGGTTTTTAAAACTCCACATGACCTTAAAGCCCCTGAATGTCCGTCTGTTTATGATCTCAGATCTGCAGATCTGACCATCTGCACACACTTTCAGTAAAACACAGAAAATGTGGAGAGGCTCTTTCTGCTCTTCTGCTTCTAAACTGTGGAGCTCAGTTCAGCTTTTATTAGACAGTCGAGCTCAGAGCTCACTTTTAATAAACATCTGAAAATGCAGCTCTTTAACTCAGCGCTTCGTTAAAACTCTATGGCTCTTCGGTCTTTATTGCTTTAATCTGATGTGTTATTGTCTGTAAGTGATTTATATTGCTCATTGTTTAAATACTCAATTTCTTCTGCTACTGTTCAGCTTTATCCCTTGACTGTATGGCACTGTGAGCTGCCACTGGCACAAAAAGTGCTCTATAAAATAAAAATTCTTCTTCTTATTATTATTAGTTCAACAAATCACCTTCATATTTGTCATAGTTTACTTTTTAGCCTTTACTGTATGTACTGAACTCTGTTTGCTGAAAGAGAATCTGGTCTTCTCACCAACTGGTCTCGGAGTTTGTCATACAAGCTGCCGATTCGTTTGGAGGCGTCATCCAGCTTCCTTTTAGTTTGCTGGAGAAGAGAAACAGAGTCACGGTAAATAGTCACAGGTGGACTCTGTAACAGTGAGGAGATCATTAATTAATGAGGTTCATGAACACACTGAAGCAGCTCTGCTCTTCTCTGAAGTTCTAGAGCAGGAATCTAATGTCTGGCTGGAACTACAGAACTATAAAATATTAACTGCTGTTAAAACACACAATTGCAGATTCCACTGATTTTGTTCCTCTGTTGTCCTTTAAGGTCTGTGTCATTACATCAACACCCCCAGGGTTGACATGACTGGCAGATCAGGGACTTTAAAATGGGTAACAGACCAGATGACAAAAAAAAGACCTTTCTGAAATCAGGGCACCTCAAAATCACCCTGATTATCCTGGAATAAACCTGCCTTAACCTCAGGCTTAAAGGCGAACTTTGAACTGCTCACTAAAAACATGTGGCTCGAGTGTTTTAAAAACTGCATTTGCTGTGTTCAGTCATTATTATGAAAATGAAATGGCTACTTAGTAAAACCCACAATAAGGCTATTAATAATAATAATAATAATAAGTCTATCATTGCTTGATTACTGTAATCAAACTGTCATTATTAATATTATTATTCTCTGTAGAAATGTTTAAATGAGTGTGTGTATGTACCGGGTCTGTAGCTGCGAGCTGACAGCGCTGCACTAAACTGTCGAAGGTACTCTTCAGGATCATGTGCTCTGCTGGAATCTCCTTCTGCTCCACTCGCTCTGCAGGAAGCTGCTGAAGAACCTCAACACGCAAACAATCCAGATACAATTTCACCAAAATGCACATCAAACGGTTACATAAACACAATCCAGACTATTACAGTCGGTCACAGGATCTGGACTGTGTTTTGTGTCAGTGTAACAGGCTGTAATAAACAGTAGAGCACAGTGACCTCAGGAATTCATATGAGAATTAAAACATACATGATACTGTCTGTCTCTCTGTGTAACCTGTATGTTTCTCTCACCTGTAGGCTGGGCTCCTGGGGGGCTCCAGGTGGGACCTGCACTCTGTCCTGAGGCACAGCGCCCTCTGCAGACAAGCTCATGACGGGGGCAGTGATGGGAGCAGGAGGTGTGTAATCTCCAGCAATCTGGAAAACATCAGTGTTTTACATCAACACATTACAGTAAAAACAGAAGCTTTACAGCCTGGATTACCAACAGACACTGGGTATTACTAATATATTAATATATTAGTGAGCTTAATGTTAGCTAATGAGCTAAAATGGGATGTATAAATAAGGTTGTTTATTATTATTATTATGTTTAGTGATATTTTTTTAAAATCCCACAAACGGGGAAATTCCACCTCCACATTTAACCCATCCATGAAGTGAAACACCACATACACACTAGGGGGCAGTGAGCACACTTGCCCGGAGCGGTGGGCAGCCCTATCCACGGCGCCGGGGGAGCAATTGGGGGTTAGGTGTCTTGCTCAAGGACACCTCAGTCATGGACTGTCGGCTCTGGGGATCGAACCGGCGACCTTCCGGTCACAGGGCCAGATCCCTAACCTCCAGCCCACGACCCCACAAAAAATTGTTAGTTACTGAGTTAACTATGCGTGTTAACGTAGTGAAAATGTTGAAATGAAAACGGTCTTAAAGTGACCTGCTAATGATGTGGAGGGACCTGAACACGATCACTGTTACCTTTTTACTTCTAGGTCCGCTGCGAACAGCAGGAGGATCGTTCCAGCCATCATGAGCACCTGCAACAGGGAACACAGGAACAAATCAGCCACTAAGAAACTTCAGCTTTTAGTTCTGCATTTATGTGGACAGATAATCCAAACATTGTAAATGTGGCTAAAAAGAAGTGATGGATAATGTTGTCATGCTGACAAGATGAGTTTTTCGTCATCTTTAGCCACATTAACTTCGTCTGAAACTGCAGAACATTTTGGAAAGTTTTCTCCGCCAGATAATGATGGAGAGCTGTGTCTCCGCTCTCACACTCCTCTTTCCCACCAGTCGCAATGCGCTGCACATGCTAATCCGGAACCACTCCACGATGCTTGATATTTCACACCGGACGCAACAGACTCGCATCATAAAGCAAGAGTGGTCGCTGTTTGTGCTGCGTTTTCATGTAATATAAACGTTGTCCGTTTATTTCATATAAACTTTATGTAGATGACAGAAAGACACAACATTAACCTACTTAAGGCATTTCAACCTGTCAGAGTTCAAACTAGATTTGTTGCTGTGTTTCTTAGACCAGATTGTATATTATAGCATAGACATTGCATTTTGTTACTGTTTCTGCAGAGACACTGCTAGCATGATGCGTACGGCCGGTGTGAAAGGCTACATGGATCAATACAGGAGCGTATTGCGCGCGTCATGTGGCGCGGTTGCTGCATCTGGTGTGAAATGGGCTCTAATCTCCAACAGCACCATTTAATATAAAGCTGGCGTAAACTCTGCAAAGCTGAAGTAAAACTTTACAGCCATGCTTAAATGGTCCAGCATCGGCCCACACAGCACTCAGAGCTCAGTGTTAGCATGTTAACAGCGCTTCGTCTCAGCGAGCAGCTGATCATCTAACTCTGCACTCGTCTGCTAGCTTTCCCTCCAAAGCGAACACAGGTCTCTGTCACCTTCTTCCTCTCTATGTGATCTGATCCAGAGGAAACCGCCTGCAATCAAACACCACAAATTAACAAATCAAGTCTGAAACAAACACCCACAGCTTTACGCTAAAGCCACATTCACCCCTTTAGCACGGTGCTAACTGTATTGCTAGTGAAAACTAGCACAGAACGGGAGTTCTGAAAGGAATGTTTTGGCACTAAAAGCCGGACAGTAAACCTGGAGAGGGCGCTGAGGTGAGCAGGTTACCTGTAGGAGGTGGAGGAACTGATTGACTGTAGGTTTTAGCTCCAGGTGCTCCGGGTCCTCCCTGTGGGTACCCCACCCCTGGGGGTGGGTACACTGTACCTGTGGGTGGGGGGGCAGTGCCCAGGGGAGGCGGGGCAGCACCCTGCGGCCCTGATGGCCCGGAGTACATGGGCATGGGCCCCCCGGGAAGAGAACTGGGGGGCAGAGGGGGCAGGGAGGCAGCAGGCAGGAACCCGGGCGCTGGAGGAGTGGGCATCATGGGCACAGAGCCTGGCAGAGATCCTGGCACTATACCCCCTGGAGCAGAGGACAAGGGGGGCACAGGGCCAGACAGGCTGGAAGGGGGAAACACCACGGGGCTCCCTACAGGCTGGGAGGGTGAAAATCCTGAGAGAGCAAGAGAGAGAGAAAATTATTTAACACAGTGAAATTTAGGCGTTTGGGCTGCTGATCAAGAAAAGATGCAGGAGCAGCAGACAAACAGCTTCTGACTGCATGACGGATGATCTGACAGAACAACTGACAGACAATTGATCAACTAACTGATGTAAAAACTGAAGGACAAAGTGACTGACAAATTGATCAAGGGACTAACAGAGGAACTGACTGGCTGGTACCTGGAGCTGCAGCAGGGTATCGTGGGTAGGAAGGTCTGCTGGCTGGGCGGGGCACTCCTGGTGTGTGACTGGTGGGTGGAGCCTGGGATGTAAACACGGAGGGCATCACTGGCTGACCTGCATGGGGCATCTGAAGGGGCATTGCAGGAGGGAACTGCTCCTAGGAAATACAACAGAACATATTAGAACATCTCAACGTTTGTCAGGAAAACGTTCTATCAACATCAGTTCATAATGTGACCTGACAATTTCTAACTTCCCACCCCCCACTGCTGCCTTTACAGCATTTCTGGACTTTCTACCAAAATTTCATCACTCTCCTTTCCAACCCTGCCAGCATGGACAGGGCAATCTGACAACATCAGACAGTCTGTCCACTACTGATGCCAGCCAGGAGAAAGGCAAAGAACTTGACTCTAAGGTCATCCAGAAACACGTCACTCTGCACGTACACCAGTGAACTGGAATGACCATAATTTCAGCTCTAACAGACCTGCTTTAGCTTCAGCTACATTTCTGTAGATTAAAAGATCAGTGAACCTGCAGCGTGTGTAGTTTTACAGTATGACAGTAATAACTGTGGAGTGATTTTAATCCAGTATGAATCTGCAGTGTGTGTAGTTTTACAGTATGACAGTAATAACTGTGGAGTGATTTTAATCCAGTATGAATCTGCAGTGTGTAGATTTACAGTCTGACTGTAATAATTGTGGAGTGATTTTAATCCAGTATGAATCTGCAGTGTGTGTAGTTTTACAGTCTGACGGTAATAACTGTGGAGTGATTTTAATCCAGTATGAATCTGCAGTGTGTAGTTTTACAGTCTGACGGTAATAACTGTGGAGTGATTTTAATCCAGTATGAATCTGCAGTCCTCTCCATGGATCACCACCTTATCGTGGTGGAGGGGTTTGCGTACTTGAATGATCCTAGGAGCTATGTTGTCTGGAGCAAAAGCTCCTGGTAGGGTCTCCCATGGCAAACTTGTCCTAGATGTGATCCATAATAACCCCTATGGAAACACAAAAACAGGACTTGTGTACCCTGCCCGGAACAGGGTTACCGGGGCCCCACCCTGGAACCACGCCTGCCCGAAGGAGTAACATGAGTCCCCCCTCCCATCGACCCACCACCAATGGGAGGGGCAGTAGTAGGGGTTCGGTGCGTTGTGGATCAGGCGGTGTCCGAAGGCATGGGCCTTGGCGTTCTGATCCTCGGTTGCTGGAACTTGGAACGTTACCTCACTGGCGGGGAAGGAGCCTGAGTTGGTGCGCGAGGTTGAGAGATACCGGCTAGATATAGTCGGGCTCACCTCAAAACACAGCTTGGGCTCTGGGTCCAATCTCCTTGAGAGGGGCTGGACTTTATTCTTTTCTGGAGTTGCCCATGGTGAGAGGCGGCGGGCAGGTGTGGGCTTTCTCATAGCCCCTCGACTCGGTGCCTGTATGTTGGGGTTTTCTCCGGTGGACGAGAGGGTAGCTTCCCTACACCTTCGGGTTGGGGAACAGGTCCTGACTGCTGTCTGCGCTTATGCACCGAACAGCAGTTCAGAGTACCCAGCCTTCTTAGAGTCCTTGGGAAGGGTGCTTGAAAGTGCTCCTCCTGGAGACTCTATTGTCCTACTGGGGGACTTCAACGCTCACATGGGCAAAGACAGTGAAACCTGGAGGGGTGTGATTGGGAGGAATGGCCTCTCTGATCTGAACCCGAGAAGTGTTCAGTTTTTGGACTTCATCACAAACAGCATGTTTGAACACAAGGATGTCCATAAGTGCACATGGCACATGGCACAAGTGCACATGGCACCCTAGGCCGCAGTTCAATGATTGACTTTGTAGTCATGTCATCGGATTTGCGGCCATGTGTTTTGGACACTCGGGTAAAGAGAGGAGCTGAGCTGTCAACTGATCACCACCTGGTGGGGAGTTGGATCAGATGGTGGGGGAAGATGCCGGTCAGACCAGGCAAGCTCAAGCGTATAGTGAGTGTTTGCTGGGAACGTCTAGCAGAAGAACCTGTCAGATTGATCTTCAACTCACACCTCCGTAAGAACTTTGACCAGATATCGGGGGAGGTGGGGGACATTGACTCAGAATGGGCCATGTTCCGTTCCTCCATTGTTGAAGCAGCTGACTGTAGCTGTGGCCGTAAGGTAGTTGGTGCCTGCCGGGGCGGTAATCCTCGAACCCGGTGGTGGACACCCCAGGTGAGAGATGCCGTCAAGCAGAAGAAGGAGTTCTACCGGGCATGGTTGGCCTGTGGGACACCAGAGGCAGCTGGCAGGTATCGACAGGCCAAGCAATCTGCGGCTTCAGTTGTCGCCAAGGCAAAAACGCGTGTATGGGAGGAGTTTGGTGAGGCCTTGGAAAGTGACTAAGTCTGCTCCGAAAAGATTCTGGCAAACCGTCAGGCGACTCAGAAGAGGAAAGCAGTGTGCCACTAGCACTGTATATAGTGGAGATGGTGTGCTGCTGACTTCAACTGAAGACGTCATTGGGCGGTGGAAGGAATACTTTGAGGACCTTCCTCAATCCCACTGACACGTTCTCCAGTGAGGAGGCTGAGTCTGGGGACAT